>NC_047668.1:27601889-27711889 GCF_011762505.2 Arvicanthis niloticus
GGACCAGTAAATATCCTCAACAAAATTATAGAGGAAAACTTCCCTAACCTAAAGAAAGAGATGTCCATAAATATACAAGAAGCTTACAGAACTCCAAATAGTTTAGACCAGAAAAGAAATACTTCCCGCCATATAATAGTCAAAACATCAAATGTACAAAACAAAGAAAAAATACTAAAAGCAGTAAGGGAAAAAGGCAAAGTAACATATAAAGTCAGACCTATAAGAATTACATCAGACTTCTCACCAGAGACCATAAAAGCCAGAAGATCCTGGACCGATATCATACAGACCCTAAGAGAACACAAATGCCAGCCCAGACTACTATACCCAGCAAAACTGTCAATCATTATTGATGGAGAAACCAAAATATTCCATGACAAATCCAAATTTACACAGTATCTCAACACAAATCCAGCACTTCAAAGAATAATTGGTGGAAAACTCCAACACAAGGAGGGAAACTACAACCTAGAAAAAGCAAGAAAGTAATCTTCCAAAAACCCCAAAAGAAGATAGTTACACAAACATATCTCCACGGATGTTAGCCCAAAAGCTTGGATTAGCGAAGACTCAACCCACAGACCACATGAAGCTCATAAAGAAGGAAGACCAAGAGGGGATGCCTCAGTTCTACTTAGAACGAGAAATAAAAATGCTCAAGGGAGCAAATAGGGAAACAAAACATGGAACAGAAACTGAAGGAGGGGCCATCAGGAGACCTTTCCACCTGGGTATTCACCCCATGTACAGCCACCTAATCTAAACACTGTTGTGGATGGCTGGAAGTGCACAATGTGAGGAACATGATATAGCTGTCTCCTTAGAGGTCAGCGAAAGACTAAAACACTCAGAGGACAATGTTCACAATTAACCACTGATATGATCGGGGTTTCCCAATGGAGAACTTAGTGAGAGGACTGAAGGAGCAGAAAGGGTTATTGACCCCAGGTGGTAAGCAACAATACCAAACAACCAGAGCCCCCCAGGGTCTAAACCACCAGCCTGGGAACACATAGGGAGGGACCCAAGACTCCAGAGGTTTATGTAGGGGAGGATGGCCCTGTCAGACATAGGTGGGAGAGGAGTTTCTTGGTCCCATAAAAAAAATGAATGAAAAATGAATGAATAAACACACAGTGGGGGGGGGGATGTGAGGGCAGGGAGGGGATAGTGAGGGGGGTAGGTGTGGTCACTGCCTCATAGAAGCATGAGGAGGGGGATGGGAAAGGTTTCTGGGTGGTGGGAGGAAGTAGGCTAAGGGGATAAAATCTGAAACGTAAATACTACAACCAATTTTAAGAAGCAGGGGGGGGGGAAGTCTTCAGAACCAACATCTTTAAAAAAAAATGTCAGCCCCCTGGGGGTGGGAATTTTTTTTTTTCTTGATACTAAAACTTGTTCTGAGAATTGTATATTGCAGAATACAAAGCCTTGGTGTATCTACTCATCAAGCATACTGAGAAGACCTGCCCAAACCTCTGATGTCTTGGAATTCCATCTGGATTCAGTGAAGACACAGCATCAGAGGCTTATCAACTTACTCTCCCCCCCACCCCTCTTCTAAAATCTCAACGCCCTTAATCAGCTTGAAGAAGTTAAAGAAGAGTCATCGCCCCTATTCCCTGAGCTTGGGGACTAATGTGGTTAATAGTGGTCTGTCTTTCTAGGGAAAAGTAGTGGTTTTGTTGGAACAGGGGGGATTAGCTAGGACTTACTGCATAGCCATAACCTACTGGTAGAAATCTGTATAATTATTATCAAGATGAAGTTATAAATTCTTAAATGGTACAAAATTTACTTTGATCTCAAATTTAAGGTTTTCATTGGTACGAGACTCTTATTAATATAAAAATGAGATGAATATCGATACACTCATGGGCATTGTGCCTGTATAACACATTTAGGAATACAATGCCTAGACCCAGCCCTTTTTTAACTTTTTTAACTGATTTGGGACGGTTAACCTATGAGTTAAGGGACTATAGCAAATTCATATTTTTGAGTTTATTGTTAGGGTGCTTTCCATATTTTACTTAGAAATAGCTAAGAGGAGTTAACAGAAAACAGTCCAGGTTACCTTACATGGATAGTTGGTTTTCAAAACATCAGAAGTCCATAGAACTGATGCTACAAATATTTATATATTAATGTTCATATTGATTAGAGACCTGTCTGCTCCTGACAGCTTCCTGTCGTGGATTCTAAGAAGAAATTGAGCATCCTTGGAGTTACTCCAGTTGTGTGGTAACAGCCACTAGGCAAGAATTGCCTCTCTCCATCTACAGACAAATTACTGTCCAGAAAAGGACACACATGCAGAATAGTCGACTGATTATATCTGCCTAGACAGAGTAATCAGTCCTTAATAATCCTGCATCACCAAGGTCTGTCAGATGATTCTGGGCCAGAAGGCTGAAGATTTGATGCTCCAACGTTCGGTAGTATAGGGGCTTTTCAGGTGTTCAGAGGTCTCTATAAATTGGCTAAGTTTTAGAAGCTATGCTTTGTGCTTCCCACAATTATAGTTAACTCAGTCATTCTGGATTTCTGATGGGGTTGAAAACTTATAGCTATTTACCGTAAGAGAAAAGATTTGAGTGGATGGTCGTCAGCTGACATTCATCCTAAAGCCAGGTTCAGAACTAAATGTTTTAGTTAGGATAGATGACAGAGGTGCTG
The DNA here is from genome assembly GCF_011762505.2 of Arvicanthis niloticus. Lineage (NCBI taxonomy): Eukaryota > Metazoa > Chordata > Mammalia > Rodentia > Muridae > Arvicanthis > Arvicanthis niloticus. The sequence continues at coordinate 27,604,572 of NC_047668.1, forward strand.
GTTAGTCAACAAAATGATGGACTGGGTATTAGGACTATCTTGTACCTCACTGGTACAAATTGGCATAATTATGCTCTAATTGTATTTTGAGAGAAAAGTTTCATTTTAACAGGAAGGGTGATGTGTAGGAGGAGCTAAGGTAGGAGGAGTACTGAGAGGAAGAAAAGGAGTAAGAAGAGGAGGAGAAGAAGGATAGGAGAAGCTAGGTGATGAAAGAGAGAAAGAGGGGGGAGACAGGGAGGCAGATATTCATGTATCTCCACTAGTCAAAGATAGTTGTTATATCTAGGTCAGTCAGTGGGTTACACCTCTGATTGAACAATTCCAAACTTATAACGCTTATGATTAACATTATTTAAAAAAATGTATAAATGCAAAAAGGAAAAGAGGGCATAGGATAGGGGTTTTTTAAGGGGGGGATGGGAAAAGGGGATGGCATCTGAAGTGTAAATAAAATATCTAATAAAAAAAAAAGAAGAGGCATGGTCCAAAAAAAAAAAAAAAAAAGAGAATAGAAATAAATACATTATTGGGGGAAATGAATTAATAATAGGAGAAAGCAGACACCTTCCATGAACTCTAGACTACTGTGAATTGGTAAGGATGTGTATATCTTTGTCACACATCACACACACACACACAGACACACACACACACACACACACACACACATACCCCAAAACACATACCAATACATCATGGCAAACAAATAAGGTAATATTGGGTGACTATTTCAAAATGCACATGATAAATAGTTGTCAATGAATTAAGAACTCAGTTTAAAATTCATAATTTTAATACCTTTAGTGAAGGTAATGGCTAATATTCCCAAAGCATGCTATTTGAAATAAAATACAAAATTATGTGAAACAGTGGTATACTGGATTATAATATGTAATCCAGTACTACAATTCATTACTGAATGTGAAAAGTACATCATATTGACCTTTGGGAGGTTTAGACACAGCTCTGTGGCACACATGTCTGGCATCCTGGGTCTCTGCCATGGGGAAGGTGATTTCACAACCTGGGTTCCAGAATCCCTCCAGGATGATGTCTCAGGTGGTCACAGACTGTCACAGTTTTGTTTGCACAATAATAAGTGAGCCTGCCTGCTCAAGGCATGCCTACAGACCTCAGGAATGAAGTTCCTTTTATATTCAAAAGAGTCTTTCTGAGGTATCCATAACTTCTTCTAGTGAGGTAGTGAGTACTCAAGCATGTGAAATCTGAAGCTTCCTCATAACATATAATCATAATGTACAACCTTGTGCTTTAGTGAGTCATGAACACCCACTTCTGAATTTTCATGAATCTCTATTTCACAAGAATAATCTCTATACACCTACAGTATCATACAATAAAAATACTCAGTTCAATGTAGTATTTAAGGTAAAATGAAAATCTTTTTATATAAAGATTCACCAAAAAATCTAAAAGAACTAATAAACCACTACTAGGTAAACGCATAAGGTGTATTAACAATAGAATTCTAAAAAATAAAATATAAATGGTTGGTAAATACACAGTTCCATGTTTGACAACTTCATGTTCATGAAGTATATTTTTACATGCATTATATTACTGACTGTGTGATATAATTAAAATCTCATACTATTCCGATGAAAGGACAAATTACTACAAACTTTTTCTCAGTTATTTTGACAGAATAAAATAAAGCTTAATATATTTAACCCTCCAACAAAAATTTTCTCTTTTAGGAACAAAACCCATATAAAAGTTTACATAAAACTGATTGGGTCATGTATTCTATCCTCCTTCAAATAACTACTTATTACATTGTTTATTAGCAAAAATTCCAAATGACATAAAAAGTATTGGGATAAGTAAATCATGAAAAATAGCATGCTAGCCATCATTTTATTGTTGCATAAAAATACCTGAGGAAAACAACTTGAAAAAGGAAAGGTGTATTTTGAACCACAGAGACTTCAATCTGTAGATGTTATGATCTAGTCCTTTAAACCAAAAATAATGGGGGATCCTCTGGATGTAGGAGTGTGGGGCAAAAGAGGCTACTGGCCTCATGGTTCATGGCCTAGTGGTTCAAGAAAGAAAGTAGAGTATTATAAAGGGAGGGGTGGCAAAATATGGTCTCTGAGGACATGAACTCATTCATGTTACCATCAGTTTCTGTGATGGTTTTCAATGGAAAATGCTCCCTTTCCCGTTAAGTGTTCTATTTGAATACTAAGAACCAAGTTGGTAGCACAGTTTAGGAATATTGATGAAGTATACTTATTTCTTTCTTCTATAAAAGGTTTAGAGTATAAGGTCTAAAACTTAAACACTGAAGTCTTTGATCCATTTGGAGTTGATATTTGTTCAGAACAAGAGATGAATTTTTTGACACCAGTTGCTGGAGAGGCTCTTTTGTTTGTTTGTTTTGTTTTATTTTGTTTTTAAACTGTGTATTATAGACCTCATTGTAAAAGGATTAGGTAACCGTGGTTGCATAGAGTCATATATAAGTCCTCTGTTCTACTCCTTTATGCTACTACCTGTCTCTTTCTGTATCTTGTCAGGCCAATTGTATTGCAATGTCATTATAACATAACTTGCCAGGAATAATGCTGCCTCCACCAGTCTCCTTTTTACTCAGAATTGCTTTTGCAGTTATTTGTCATTTGTGCTTCCATGTGAATTTAAGATTGCTATTTCTATGTCTCTGAAGAATATCCATGGAACACTGATTAATACTGCATTGAATCTGTACACTGTTTTTTTGTATGATGGCTAATTTTACAATATCAATTCTTCCAATTTAGAAGGTCTTTTCTTCTTCTGGTGGCTTTCTCAATTTCTTGTGTTTTAACATTTTCTTCGTAAAGATGTTTTATTTGTTTGCTTTAGTTTATTCCCAGTGACTACGGAGAAATGCTGTTTGGTGACTTGCTCCCTTCTGTTAATCTAGCTTTCTTATACAGCCCACAATAGTCATTGTCAACTAACAATCAGAACAATTCCTCACAGACATGACAACATACTAACATGGGTAATCTCTCAGTAATATTTTCTGTAAATATTTATTTACAGAAAGTGCATTTATTTAATTATTTAATATGTTGATTTCAGTAATAACAGATGTTGATTCTAATCTATACTTGACTCTTAATTTTTGTAACATATAAGTATATTTTCATAAATTTTGTGTTAATGAAAATTTATAGTCTTAATAATTCTGGCTGAGCACAATTCATGAAAGTGCAAATGACCATTTTCCATGTTGCTTCAGGTCCTTCAACTTCCTGGAATTCTTTGCACCTTAACAATGCAACTGTTATTAGCCAAGAAAGTAACCAACTTGGCAAAATATTATAAGTGCACTAATCTTTATTTATTGATGTAAATTTTCATCTCCAATAATTCAGTAGGTTGCTGGTCTTTACACAGTTGATATTAATTGAGCAGTGAGAGTGTTATAGATTTGATTCGGAGGTATAGAAGAAGTTGAAGGACCTGAAGCAACATGGAAAACTAAATCAGATAAAGTTGTATGCTTTTTATCTACTTTCACTTAACAGGTTTGCTAGCTATAGTCAACTTTAGTCTAAAATATTACATAAAACTTCACAGTAAAAAGAAATGTAAAAATTTTACATTAAGTGATATTCTGATCTATTATTTTCTTCCTGAAACAAGAATCATTCCTGTTTTAATGTAGCTACAATCTTTATAGTATCCACCTTTTAGTAATTTACAAATAATCCCTACCAAATTATAAACCTTGTTTAACAATAGAATAAATCACAAGAGTCACTAGCAATGTTATTACAGTTGGACTTAAGTCAAATCAGACCTTGCTTGACTACCCCACAAGTTTTGTGCCACCACTTCCTTATAATATTTTGTAGGTCAAAGGTTTTGTGTCTAGGTCGGTGTCCACATTTCTCTTTTGGGAATCTGTAGTCCCTCACCAAACAACACAGTGGTGAAGGCTCCACATAGGCACCAGCAAGACTTCTCCATGTTCAGAAGTTTGTTTGAATGCTGTTCTTGACAAGGGAGTCCTGCTGTCAATTTCTGAAGAGTAACCCTTTATCCTAACATCAGACTAGTTGTTTGGGATTCCCATGGACCCTCTTGACCAACAACTCAAATGAATATAATCCAGTCCTCCACTGGAAACTTTGAAGACATAAAATGAAAATAGAAGCCATCAATCATACAAACAAAAACAACAACAAAAAATCCCAAGGGAGTTCTGGAAAGAACAAATTTAGGAATTTGAATAAAAGCTAAAGAAGCCAACAGAATAAAAGAGATGAAAGAAAGAAAATCAGTCATTGAAGATATAATAGAACAAGTAAATACATAAGTCAAAACAACAACAATAACAACAACAAAAACAAAAAAGCAAAAACAATAGTAAATCTAAAATATTCTTGACACAAAACATGCAGGAAATCTGGGATACTATGAAAAGACAAAAACCTAAGAATCATAGAAATAGAGAATGGAGAAGAATCCCAACTAAAAAGCCTAGAACGTATTTTCAACAAATTCATAGCAGAAAATTTCAAAAACTAAAAAAAAAAGAAGCCTATTGAGGTATAAGAAGCTTACAAATCACGTAATAGATTGGACTAGAAAAAAATTACCTTCACTCATAATAAAGAAAAAAAACAGTAAACATGTGAACAGAGACATAATATTAAAGCTGCAAGGGACAAATACCAATTAACATATAAAGGCAGGGCTATTAGAATTATACCAGTCTTCTCAACTGAAACTCTAGAAGCCAGAAGGGTCTGGGTTTAAGTCTTCCAGACTCTAAGAGACTCCAGATATCAGCTTGTACCACTATACATAGAAAAACTGTCAATTTCTATAGATAAAGAAAACAAGATATTCCAGATAAACTCAAATTTAAACAATAGCTACTTACAATTTCATTCCTATAGAACAGTATAGAAAGAAAACAACAGCCCAAACAGGTTAAGTACATCCATGAAAACACAGGAAAAGAATAGTCTCACATCAACAAAACTGCTACCATAAACAAGAACAACAAAATGACAGAAATTAACCACCATTGGTCATTTATATGTCTGAATATCAGTGGTCTCCATTCCTCAATTAAAAAAAGATATCAAGTTTTACTACAGAGCTGCAGTAATAAAAGCCATGTGTTATTGGCGTAAAATTGGACATTATGACTGCAGAGAACTAGGAAGCTGGCCTGGCCTAGCTGCCTTGAGAGACATGTATCATAGGTATTGATACAGGCGATAGAGAACAAATGCAAGCTGTTTCTATGGTTAAAATCAGGATGTTACAGGGATTTAGTTTCCAAATTTATAAAAGGGGCTGACATACCAACATCCTTGACCCTAAAATGGTTATAAAACCCGCATTTTTGTCAAGAGCAGTGGCCCATAACAAAAGAAAAATGGGAGGCCCTTGAACAACTGTTACAAGAGCAGCTGGAGGCTCACCATATAGAAGCATTTACCAGTCCATTGAATTCTACTGTATTTGCTGTAATGAAGAAATCAGGATAATAGAGGATGATAACAGATTTAAGAGCAGTTAATGAGGTAATTTAACCTATGTATCCTTTACAGCCTGGACTTCCTTTACTATCTTTGTTACCAAAATCATTACCTATAATAATAATTGAGTCGCAAGATTGTTTTCTCTCAATACCCTTGCATGAGAAAGACAAAGATTTGCTTTCCCAGTACATATTTTGAATAATAGTCATCCACTGAAGAGATTCCACTCCAAGGTACTTTGACAGGGAATGTTAAATAGTCAAACTTTATATCAGTATTTTGTGCAATAACTATTAGAAATAATTCATAACCAATTGCCTCCATCTATCCTTTATCATTACATGAATGGCATTCTATTGGCTGATTCTTACAAAGATGTTTTAAAGAATATGTTTAAAGCAACTCAAAGAATTCTGCCATGCTAGGTGTTACAGATTGCTCCAGAAATAATACAAAGTGGAGAATCACTTAATTATTTGTGTTATAAAATCAGTCAACAAAAATTTTAACCACAAAAAATTACAGATCTGTTGGGATCAATTGGGAACTCTTAATAATTTTCAAAAATTAATGGAACATATTAACTCTCTGAGGTTTACAATTGAATTAAGTACATATGAGTTAAGTAATTTGTTTCAATTACAAGGAGATTCAAATGTAATCAGTCCAAAATACCTAATAGCTGAAGCAGTAAAAGAGTTAACTCTTGTAAAACAAAGATTGCAAGAGGAATATATGGATCAAATTGATACTAAACTTGATTGTTTTCTGGTCATTTTACTTTCATCTCATTCTCCTACCAAACTCATTACACAAAAGGAAGATAGTATTATGGAATGAGTTGTTTTAGCTCATAAACTAAGTAAAAAATTGAAGACATATAGAAAAGATTTCTGAATCAATTATGAAAGGTAGAATAAGACTATGTTAGAAGTCAGGAAAGGATTCAGCTGAAATTATAGTCCCTTTTACAAATGCTGAGATTATGTCATTATGGTGATTAGTGAGGATTAGTGGAATGCTTGTAATAACTTCTCGGGTGAAATTAATAACAAGTATCCAAAAAACAAACATGTACAGTTTATAAAAAGAAGTAATTGGATTCTTCCATGTATTGTAAAGAGGACACACATTCTAGAGGCACTAACATTTTATACTAATGCAAACAAGATGAAGATGGCAGGTTATAAGCAGGGTAGTCAAATGTCCGTATATGTAGGTTTAAAAATTACAATTGTATGTAATCCCTATGGTACTATTAGATTATAATGAGTCTCTTAACATAATTACTGATTCTTTATATTCAGAAAGAGTAGTTTTGCATATACAGACTGCTGAATTTGTATCTGATAACTCAGAATTAACTTTGTAATTTATACAGTTTCAACAGGCCATAAGAAATAGAAATTATCCATTATATATTACTCATATTCTGTCTCATACAGGTTTGCCAGCTCCATTAGCTCAAGGAAATGATGAAATTGACCAATTACTAATAGGAAATGTGTTAAAAAGCCTTAAAATTTCATGAGAAACATATTAGTAGGAAAAGTTTAAAGAAAAAAATTTCCATCACTTGGCCACAAGCCAAATAATAAAAAGTGTCCTACAGGTTCTCTATACAATGAAACTCTGTTACTCGTTGGTACTAACTCCATGGGCATCAAAAGAAATGACATTTGGCAGATGAATGTTTTCATTTTGCATAATTTGGAAAACAAAAGTACATATACCATATCATTGACACATGCTCAGGGTTTTAATAGACAACTGCTTTAAGTTCTGAAATCGGTGATTTATTGGAAATAATGTCAATTATGGCAATTATGGGGATACCTGCAAAAATTAAAACTGACAATGCTCCTCCATATGTACCCAATAAAATAAAATAATTCTTTGCATATTATTATATAAAGCATGTTACTGGTATACCACATAGTGCCACAGGACAAGTAGTTATAGAAAGATCCACTTATGCCTTAAAATAGATTCATATTAAACAAAACAGGAGAATAAAATACCCCAAAGAGAGACTAAGTAACACTTTGTTAACTCTCAATTTTCTTAATGTTGGTGAAAAGGGAACAATAGGTAAGAGACACTGGGTTATGGGAAAAAATTTGAGGAACTAGGCCATCCAGTATACTACAAAGATGTGTTGACATTAGAATGTAAACCTGCGACAGTTAGTTAAGATGGGTATATGGGTATGCTTATGTATCTTCAGGGAATGAAAAAATATGATTGCCAACAAAACTTATAAAAATTAGATCTGACCAGGGAAAACCTCTTATCACCTGAGACACGGATGTCTTCACAAAGGAAGCCCAGGTGATTCACAGACTGTCTCCATTATTGATTACTCCAAAATATGCATACAATTCAACTTCAAAAGGGCTAGCCCTAATAATAGATAACACAGAGACTGCATAAAAAACAGATGCTGAACAATACATAGACTGGACAGACAATGCAGAGACTGGATAAACACAGGGACTGGGCAATAAATGATACAGCTAGATTTTTTTCAGACTAAACATTTTTTTCCTTTTAGAGCCCAATCAAGAATTCTTTGCCCCAATTCAGCAGGAAGAAAATATATATAAAAAGACAGTCATCCTAATCCCTTAAATTGGGGTGGGTGGTTTTCGTCACATGATGTGTTATTGTTGTTATCATCTAGGGTTGTAGGTTGTTTACCTTAATTATGGTATATTGATAGAAATTTAAAGTTATTTAGTTTGAATTATTGTATATTAATAGAAATTTAAGGTTTGGTTTAATTACTGTATAGTGATAGAAATTTAAAATAGTTTTGTTTGAACTATTGCATATTTACAGAAATTTTAATAGAAATTTAATGTTTTTGCTTAATTTTTGCATATTGAGAGAATTTTAAGCCTTTTGTTTAATTATTGTATATTGATAGAAATTTAAGGTTGTTTTGTTAGATTATGGTTTGACTATATTGTACATAAACTAATTACTCAAAATTTGATGGTTCTTATAATTATTTCTATTCTGTATAGGTTGTTAACATTAGAGAAAATGAAAATTTTTAAGCAGAAAGGGGGATATGAAATGGAAATTTCTGGTTTCTTTGGAAAGTCAGATGGTGTTTTGCTGGAGCAAACATGTGAAGGAAAATTTTGCTTAAGCAGCCCCATGTGATAGGTTGTTTTGCTAAAGCAAGCACATGAAAGGAAACATGATGAAGGGTTATTCACTAACTACACACATGTACTAGTTCTCCTTATATCATTCAGCTGAGCTCAATTTGTCATGACTCCATAGAGAGAAATTCACCAAAAACTTCTGGTGGTGTTCGGGTGGCTTCTTGACAGTTCTGCAGATGTGGGCCCATTGGCACAGTGATGTTAGCTGATATAGACCCACGTAGAGTTTTGGCTAAGACAGTTTTCCCAAGGCAGGGCATGTGGAAAGGCAAAATCTATGGAGAACATGTGATGTTTGAATAGAGAATAGAAATACGACTCAACAGACTATGAGAAGGGCTTGCTTGCATAGCTAGCTTTGTAATCCATCGTTGGTCTCATGTTTTTGCTGGTCATCACTTCCTTGAGCGAGACACAGCAGAGAACTTCTCATGGCATCCCTGTTGGTCCTAACCGCTCTTGCTGACTCGTGCCAATTTGACTGAGGCCTGTCTGTCTGCTAGGTCATGCTACTACTGCTGATTCATGTTTCCTATCCCAACACTATTGAATTGGACTTGTGGTATATTTGTGAAGTGTTTTTGAGTAGAACGAACTGCTGCTGCTGCTGCTGCTGCTGCTGCTGAATCCTGTGAACTGATCTGGTGATTTTCTGACAACACAGATTGGATTTGCTCCAAAGGATAATTTCTCAACAGTCCACTCCCCCCCCCCCCCCGCCGTATCCTAATAACCTTTCTTTTCCACTACCTCTGGTGGGTTTCTTCCAGTTTCTGAGAGACCAATGCATTCCATCAGGCAGCAGAGGATTGAGGCTGCTTTGAGTTTCTGCATTTCTTACCTTATTAGTTAGCCAAGGAAATACAAAAACTTGACAAGGAAATTGGTATTAGACATTAATCTTGTATACTCTCTAAAGTTGTGCATGCATTATTATATCTTGGCAAATACAACTGTATTGATCCTGGCAATTACTATTATATTCTGTTCCTGATACGGATATAAAAAATGATTGCTCTCAATAAAAATAAAAATTAAAAAAAAAAGCTGTGGAGCTTAAGATTTTCTATGAAACCTCCAATGGGTCTGGTTTTATTCCCTGTGGCTTTATCAGATGACCTTGCACAGTAAGTAAGCACAGGTACTTATACTTGGCCAATGGAATTGATTTTAAGACGTAGATACAAATCCAAACACATATGAACACTTGCATTATGATTTAAAAACACCAGAAATACACCTTGGATAAAAGACAGCATCTTCAACAAACAGTGCTGGTCAAACTGGATGTCTGCATGTAGAAGAACGCAAATACATCCGTATTATCGCTCTGCACATAGCTCAAGTCCAAAGATCGCAACACAAAACCAGATACACTGAGCCTGGTAGAAAACAAAGTAGAGAGAAACTTTGAAAACAATGGCAAAAGAGATGAATTTTTACAGAACACCTAGAGTGAAAGCACTAAGATCAACAATTAATAAATGGGATATCATGAAACTGAAACAGTTCTGTTAGGCAAAGAATCCCATCAATAGGACCAGAAAGTAGCCTAAAAAATGGGAAAAGATTTTTATCAACTTCACATCTGATAGACAACTTATATTTAAAATATATAAGGAACTCAAGGAACTAGATATCAAAACACCAAATAACTAATTTAAAAGTTATACAGATCTAAACAGAGAATTTTTTTGTTGTTTTTCTCTCTTGCTATTTTTTTATTTTTAATCTTTATCTATCTATCTATTTATTTATTTATCTATCTATTTACACTCCAGATTTTATTCCCCTCCCAGTCCACTCTCTAACTGTTCCACATCCCATAACACCTCCCTGCCCTGCTGTCTCCACAAGGATGTCCCCACCACCCAAAATCTACCCCACCAGACCTTTACACTCCCTGGGGCCTACAGTGCCTTGAGGGTAGGTGCATCTTCTCTGACTGAACCCAGACCAGCCAATCCTCTTCTGTACATGTGTTAGAGGCCTTATATCAGCTGGTGTATGCTTCCTGGTTGATTGGTTCAGTGTTTAAGAGATCTCAGGGGTTCAGATTAATTGAGACTGCTGTTTTCCTACAGGGTCACCCTTCTACTCAGCTTCTACCAGCTTTTTCCTATTTTTTTTTTTATTGGCTATTTTATTTATTTACATTTCAGATGCCATCCGCTTTCCCAGTCCCCCACTCCCATTAGACATGGTTTTACCACCTGACAGTTGGTAGGGGCTCTGTTATGAGAAAAATACATTTTAAATAAATGTAGAAAACTATGCTTACTCTTTAATTATTCTCAAAACACAGATATGTTAAAAGGAAAAGTAATGGTTTGATAAGCTCATGCTGTGAATTGAGTACTTACTAATTCACATAAATAAAATCAGGTTCTATCTTTTGTAGAAGATGTTGGCTTATTTTATGCTTCCAATTTCTCTTTTCAAATATTCACATGAGGCTCAGTTAATGTATGTAAAAAATTAAGAACATACAGTATACTATTGAAATATTGAAAAGGCATTAGGAAAGAAGCCTTTTGAGAATATGGGTACAAATTTCTGTCTTTGATTTAAGATCAATTCTGAAAATCTCATTAGGAGACTGAGTTCAAAATGAGCTGCTGACCCCTTCTCGATTCTTTCTGAATAACATGATAGGCTAAGAAATAATTAAATAAATAAAAAAGAAATAATTTGTAAGGCCTTCAAAATATATTCTACACCATCATGGTAAAAAGACAAAATCTTTTAGCATAAAAACTTCATCAAAATTTTGACTTGGAATCTATAGAAATGTACAGATTAAGTGATTCAGTTATAAAAATGTCTAATGTTATTTATAAAGACATACCTGCAATTAAATTGAGAATAAATCATCAACACAGACTTCATTTTAGGATTCTTTGCTAATCCAATGAAATGCATGATTTCTTAAGATAATATTGCAAATTGTAGTGTTCTAGTGTCATGATTTTATGACAGGTTGCAGACATTATAGCAGCATTTAATAGGTTAGTTGTACAATTTAATAGGTTATATTTGTAAGATTTTAATAAGTGCAAATTGGGTGGTTACACATATTTATACTATGTAGTTTTTCAGCATGGGTATAGTATATGAAGACAAAATAACAATTCAAGAATGAGTAGTACAGCCGGGCAGTGGTGGAGCACGCCTTTAATCTTAGCACTTGGGAGGCAGAGGCAGGTGGATTTCTGAGTTCGAGGCCAGCCTGGTCTACAGAGTGAGTTCCAGGACAGCCAGGGCTACACAGAGAAACCTTGTCTCAAAAAACTTAAAAAAAAATGACTAGTACAGTAGTATTCTATTTATTAAAGGTCATTATTTAAGATGATAAATCTTAGAAAAAATAAAATTGGTCATGTAGACAAAATTTATATAAATTACTACAATGTTAAATCTACTCATGTTGTCTGGCATAACTTTTTTTCTCGACTTATAAAGCATCTTCCTCATTTCAAAATATTATTTAAACATTAAATTAGCATTGAGTAGCATTTACATTAAGATGTGCAGAACACAGTCATGTGCCTTCTTAAAACAGCTGCTTTCTGTCTTCTAACATGTAGCCATTCTCTCATGCCTGTCTTTTATGTTTTGATCTCTGCCTTCCAATAAAACAAAAAAAGATATTTTGGGGTAAATCTGTTTAGTGAATGTAGCAAACCATTTCATAAAATCTCAAATTTTGTTTCATTTGACTTTCAAAATATTTTGACCTTTATTATTTTCTTCTTAGTATCACAATTTTATTATTATAGGGTGATCTCTATAATTTTTCTTTCATAAGACATTTTTATTATGATATACCTCATTCATAAATGCAGGAACACAAAACTTAATATAAGGCCCAATAAATTTTCATGAAGAGAACAAACACATTTCAATCACCATCAAGATCAAGAAATAATACACTTTATAGCTTTCCCTAGGTTCCAGGCTTGCCACTAAATACACATGTTGAAATACCATGGTTTAGTTTATCATAGTTCTACATTGTACATTCATGTTTTCTATCAATATGTACCACTCTTTATATCATTATTTTTACTTAATTTTTATAGTTATATTTAATATAGCTAAAACTAGACTTCTGTTGCATTTCTTGAGTAAACATACTATACCAAAAATTCTTTATTGATTATGTTATCGATGATCTTGAAACTGATTTCATTATTTGCTACCAAAATAATGATATGTTAAGCATTCCACTTTTTATACATCTAAGTCAATTTGGTTGTTATATGGAATGCACACATTAACATAAGATTAAAATAGTTTGACAGTGACTATTCCAATGTGTATTCCTCTAGGTTACATGCAAGATGTATTTTTGTGTTAAATATATTATAATACTTTATTTTGCTTGAGTATTGATTTAGCCAATCCGGTATTACTGATGAATTATGGAATTGTAGCCTTCTATTGTTATCCTAATAAATATTGTTGAGGAACTTTCCACATATTTATTGCTTTTATTGACATCTTTTTCCTTGAGTTGCCCAATCAAGTCCTATGCCATTTTCTTATCAACCTTCATATTGACTGTCAGGAAGGCTCAGCAAGTAAAGGGCACTTGTCTCTAAGAAGTGAACCAGAATTTCATCACTGGGATACTGAGAAGTTTTTCTTTGAGTTTTACACACACACTGTAGTATGTGCATATTAACACATTTGTATACATATACCACCCAGCTGGTTGTATTTTTTCTTATTTTAATATTACCTATAGGGATTACATTTGAATTAATAAAGCACAATTATGTTTGAGTTGACAAAATAGAATTAGTCAGTGTCTCACATAGATTGGAACACTGTGGTTTATATGTTAGAATTTTTCTCCTCTTAAGTTTGTAAAGAATTTTGCCAAATTTTCAAGAGTTTTACTGTATTTTCTTTAACATAGTCAAGGATTTTGCTATAATTATATTTTTTGTGAGATTTAGAAGAAGGTATATTTTATAATTTCTGTATAAATATTTAAGTTCATCAGGAACATGTACAGAAAATATCCTCTTCCTCTCTAACCTGGGCCAGAACTCAAAGGTTTATGAAGCTGGGATCTGCTTTCAGATTTCAATATTTTCCCCCATTAATTCTCATGGAATTTTTCTAATCTTGTATCCTACTATTATAATTATAAAAAGTCTTGATATCTGTATATTAATATCTGTCACTGTGATGTTATTAAAAATGCAGCATATGTTTTATATATCACTTAAATGATTCAAATTCCTTATAATATTTTTAATTTTTATTTTTAGTATTATGTTTAATTTGTCATATGTATTTATTTAACAAATAAAATGTAGATTTTATTTGTTAAAAATATTAGTTTCTATTACAGGTTAGTTGTAAAGCAATTAATATTGTTGTGTTGATTCTTGTAAACTGCAATTAAAATATCACATTAAGTTTGATACCTATTGATATTTTCATTTTTATGTCAACAAGGTAATATATTCAAATGATAAAAATCTTTCTTTTATTTTTAACCATGCCATGTCACAGTAAGTAGTCTTTCCAGTACTGTTTTATATAATAGCTTTTTGAATCAAAATTACATTAAAAAATCAGATATGTAATTCATAATTATACAATGTGTATACATAATTAAGACTTTCCAGTCTAATTTTCTTTTTAAACTGTAAGTTAATATTGATAATAAAGGGAATCTTTTAAAAGAACATAAATACAAAATATCAATTAAGGTATTTTGGACTTTAAATGTAAATAATTGTTTCCAGTAATCTAGGGCTTTTGAAGAAAAAAAGCACATTTCTTTAAAAACATAAATATCCCTGTCATCAATTTTAATGATGTAGTTTTTGGTCTGATTTATGCATAGTCTTTTGCTGTATTAAATTTCTACTGTATCTAATGTAAATATTTTATATTATAATACAAGACACTTTGTACCAAAAGAGTTTTATAACTTCTACAGTGAGTCTATAATACTTTCATTGTAAATTATGAATGCCAAATGCACTTGAGTTAGAAAAACACATGTCTTTGACAATAATCAAGAACAGTTAAAGGAAATGAAAGGGAAGTTAATTTATTTCATTGTTGACTTGAGAAATTCACATTTCCTGATATCTAACAATGAAAGTAAGGTAATCAATATTCAGTGTAGATGTAGAACTCAAAGGAATAGAACTAAAAACCTAAAAATAAACACTTGTATTGTCAATGGTGAAAATAGTTTAAGATGTTAAGGGACACTCTCCAGAACAAATGGTACTCAAACAATTGATTGGTCCCTATACAAAAATTAGATAGACCCTGCCTCATACCATATATGAAAATTAGCACAAATGGGCTGGAGATTTTAAATAAAATTAAACCACAAAACCACTAGAAGAAAAACTAAGAGTAAATCAACATGAATTTTTATCAAGTAATATCTCCTTAGACATGATAACACAATGAAAATTAACAAGACTATGTTTTAGTCTATATACATGTGCTTCAAAATAATGGCATACATTATATTGAGAATACATAAAGAACAACTCTACTTCAAATAACCAAAAATGGTAAAACATATTGTTTTCAAGTAGTTCAACTACTTACTAGTAACCATGACATCAATAGTCACGGAATGGCAAATAGCAGCCACAGTGAGATGTCACTCAGCATGTTTACAGTCATGAGAGGTTTAGAGAACTGTTGGGGCCACCACACACTATGGAATTATAAATGGCTTACCATTTCTGAAAAGGTGAAGTGGGAATACCTCAAAATGAGAAATATGGAGGTAGTGTCATCATATGACCTGGGAATTCCACATTTAGCTACTCAAGGTCATTGACATTATATATGTACATGAAATTTGGATACAAGATATAAAAGCATTGACATGTCTACAATATATGTCTGCCTAGAGTATGTAGTAACTTTAGGAAGACAGGCACAGAACATCATCTGCAGTGTGAATAACTCACTTAAAATGTTCACAATAGACAAATCTACATATATAGAAAGTAAATTAGCAATTTTCAAACAGGAAGGGAGGAGGAACTAATTACTAATATGAGTGGACTTAGTAGAATCAAAAGCTTTAAGTGTAATAATGGGGCTGATTATAGAATGCTGTGTATATGCTAAAATCCATTAATAACAATTTTAAGTGATGACAAGTTTAATATTTTTTATATTTTGAGTTTTCCACACATTTATAGAGTGTATATTGATTATATTTAACTATCTTTTGTGCCAACCATGCTATCTCATTTCAAGCTTCATGTCCTCTTTTAATTTTTTTATATTAATATCCCCCTGAGCCCTATTTGTATTTTCCATATGCACATAGGTGTGTGTGACCATTCCTTAGGGAATGAGCGACTTAAGAACAGTGATGTTAGCACAGGAGAGTGATGTTCACTCCCTCACAGACATCCATTGTGTTTAGCTAATCTAATGAGCTAGGACACATACAGTCCCTACCCAGACTAGAATTTTGACTGGACTGAAACAGCTCTTGCACAGGAAAGTAAGTGATTTGCTATGAGTTGATGCATGCAAAATCCATAACATTTAAGATTCAGTTTTTAATGGCCTTTCTCTCTATTTGTCATCTCTTATGTTCTTTCTACACTTCTTTTACAAAGTTTACTGAGCATTGAAATGGAGAAGGTTAACATAGTAGGTGATCCATGAACAACTGAGTGTTCAAAGTTGTTTATACTACGTACTTTGCACAGTTACGAGTCTCTGCATAAACCACCACTCACTGAAAACCATGAAGCTGGAGTACAAGCTTTTTTGTATGACCTAATAGTTTCTTGGATTTCCTTGATGTCCGTTATTGACCCCTTTTCATTTCTGAATTTATTAATTTGGTTAAACTCTCTGTGTCTTGTTATTAGTTTGGTAAAGGTTTTGTCTATCTTTTTGGTTTATTCAGAGAACCAACTCTATTTCATTTAAAAAATTTTTCTCTCTTTTTCTATTTTATAAATTCCAGTCCTCAGTTTGACTATTTCCTGTTGTCTACTCCTCTTGAGTGTTTGTTTCTTTTTGTATTGGAGCTTTTAAGTGTTCAAGTGTACTGTCATGTTGCTATGATGAGATCTCTTCTTTTTTTTTTTTTTAAGTAGACACTTAATGCTATGGATTTACCTCTTAGCAATGCTCTTATTGTGTTCCCTAAGTTTGGGGATGTTGTGCATTCTTTCTCATTAAATTCTAGAAGGACTTTAATTTCTTTCTTTGTTTATTTCTTTTGTTGTTTTTCTATGTTTCTTTGTTTCCTTCTTTTTTCTCTCTCTTCCTTAACCCCTCCCTCCATCTCTCCCTCCCTCCTACTCTCCCTCCCTTTTTTCCTTCTTGTCTGTCTCTCTTCATTCAGTAGAGTTGTTGGTTTTTGTTCAATAGTTTTATTCATTCATTCATTTCAATTTCTATGAGTTTTAGGCTTTCTGTTCTGTCTGTGGTTGTTCAAATTTAGCTTTATTCTTTAGTAGTCTAATAAGATACATAGTGTTATTTAATTTTCTTGTTACGTGTTGAGATTTGCTTTATGACCTAGTATATGGTCAATTTTAGAGAAAGTTTCATGAGATACTGAAAAGAAGATATATTCTTTTGGTTTTAGCTGAAATGCTCTGTGAATATTTTTAAGTACTTTTGGTTTATAACGTCATAGCTTCACTATTTCTCTGTTTAATTTTTGTCAGGATGACCTGTGAGTTGGTGAGGGTGGATTTTCGAAGTCTTCCACTATCAGTGTGTTAGGATCAGTGTGTGTTTTGTACTTTAGCAATGTTTCTTTTATAAATGAGTGTGCCTTTGCATTTGTGGCATAGTTAGAATAATAAAATGTTATCCTGGAGGATTTCTCCTTTGATAAATATAAAATATTCTTCACAGTCTTTTTTAAAATTAATTTTGGTTAGATGTCTATTTTTCTTAGATATTGGAATTGACAAGCCAGCTTGCTTCTTAGGTACTTTTGCTTAGAAAATCGTTTCCACTCCTTTACTTTGAGGCAATGTCTATGGCTTATATGTAGCAGAGAGATGGATCCTATTTTTAAAGTCTCTGTCTTTTTGTCTATTTTTAAAGTCTCTGTCTTTTTGGGGGGATTGAGTTCATTGATATTGAGAGATATCAGTGAGTAATAATTGTTGATTTCTGTTATTTTGTTGTTGCTGCTGGTGGTACATGTGGTGCTTGTGTGTCTGTATGTTTGCTTGTATTTGTGCTTTACTTCTTTTGGTTTTGCTGGTGTAATATTATTTATTTTATGTATTTTCATGTGCATAGTTAACCTCCTTGGGTTGGAATTTTCTTTTTATTATCTTTTGTGGGGATGGACTTGTAGATAATTTTTTAACTTTGGCATTATTATGGATTATCTTATTTTATTTATATGGTAGTTGAAAGTTACCTTGTTTTCTCTATCTAGGGAATTAGAAACAAATTCCTAACAAAAAACATTCAGGAAATCTGGGACACTATGAAAAGTCTGATCCTAAGAATAATAGACTTAGAAGAAGGAGGAGTAGAAGAAGGAGTAGAGGGAGAAGGAGAAGAAGGAGGAGAAGGAAGAGGAGGAAGAAGAGGAAGAGGAGGAGGAAGAAGAAGAGGAAGAGGAGGAGGAGGAGGAGGAGGAAGAGGAGGAAGAAGAGGAGGAGGAGGAAGAGGAGGAGGAGGAAGAAGAAGAGGAAGAGGAGGAGGAAGAAGAAGAAGAAGAGGAGGAGGAGGAGGAGGAGGAGGAGGAGGAGGAGGAGGAGGAGGAGGAGGAACAGGAGGAAGAGGAAAAGGAACACAACTCAAAGGCCAAAGATTTCAATTTTTTCTCTGGTCTTCTGACCAATGTGGCTTGTGGTTGAGCAAAGGGTCTCCATCTGAGTTGTGGCCTGGAATTCTGGTGCTATGGGCTCTAGTTCAGCAAGGGGTCTGTTCCTGAGTGAGAGCTAGAGTTCTGGTGGCCTCTGTGGCCTCTAGTCCAGCACAGCATCTTGTCTTAGTTGGGGGTTTGAGTATGCCTATGAATAGTAGAGGGTAATTTAGAATAGTGTTGTTGGGGGGAAGGTGTCTGTTGGAAGGTAGAAAATGGAGAAGGTCCATGAGGGCAGACTACTGAAGCCTACATGGCCTTCTAGTTGGCATGGCCTGTGGTTGGGCAAGGAGTGTCATCAGGAGAGAATCAAGAGAGTAGGGAGGCCTCAGGTGGCTGACCTCCCTGGTCTTTTGCCAGGTGTGGCCTGTGGTTGGGTGGTGTGCATGGGGGGTGTTTGCCCAAGGAAACTGAGCAAATGAGAATGCTTTCTTAATGTTTATTGGTTTTCAGGATTCCAGAAAATTAGAGGCTATCAATTCCTCTAGAACAATGGACTGGAAACCTGAACTGAAGCTAGGAACTTCAAAAGTTGGCAATGTGGGTGCTGTAAGAGCTACTTCTTTCTAGCCTGAGAATCAGAGAACCTGTTTGTCACCTTCCTGTTTGGCACTGGTCCAGAGAGATGCCCACATACCCTAATAGACTGCATATTTTTCCCATTAGTGCTTTCATCTCCTTTGCTCCAGGTGCCTAGAAAATGATCTTTCAGCTTTCTGAGAAAGATGCATTGGCAGAAACTTTCCTAGTAAACAATCAGAAAGTCAGGATAGGGCTGTCTAGTTCTCATCATTTTGTGGAGAAAATCAAGTCTTCATTCTACTGATAGAGTAAACTAGTTGGGGAGTGCAAAAGAGGAGTTTACCTGCTTGTTGAAACTTCCAGTCGATGCTGTCAAATTCTCAAGACAGAATAAACAAACTCTTGCACAAATGATATTGGAACATTATGTGTGCAACATAACCATTCTAGGGAAAAGCTAGATATATTGTTTTATTTTATGCCAGTATTCCACTAAGCTGGGAGCAAGAGTCTTGGTAAGAACATGTGTGCCTATTTTAGACCACCTTGTGTTCCCTACAGTTCCAAGAGAATTGCAAATGCTAGATCTCACAAGAGGTCTTAGAGATTGGCACCATATGAGCCAATTAATCAGATCAGAACTATAAAAGTGTATATGCTTATGCCCATCCAGAGGAAAACTGGAAGTATACCTTTTTACTGGGACAAGTTATTAGGGAAAAGCCAGGATTCAAGTAGCCAGTGGACTGATAATATCTTTCCCATTAGATTCTAGATGCAGGTTAGTTAAGAAAGAGCTGGTTCATGGAAAAAGAGCTGCAGATGACCCAGTATGAGATGCTCAATTTAACCCAGTTGGTATCTGGCTTTTTCGGTCTCTACCCTTGTACTGAGACTTAAAGAAAGCCTGGGAAGTATCAGGTTTATCAGCATAAAATTGGCTTTTGTTTCCCTCTGTGGTCTTAAAGACTAGCAAATGCCAGTTTCTATCTACTCACAGAGGTAAGCAAGTTCAGAGATATCCTCTACTAGAACCTACAGCATTTAGGGTGATACATATGTAATGTCTCCCCTCTTTTTCCCAAAGAAATTAGCTGTGATTTAGGGGTTCCTTCTGAATTATATGGTGTATTGAGTTGTTGAGCTAAAATGTGTCTTGGCCTTTTCTAACTGTTTTGATAAGAACATTTTTCTTCAATTGTCTTAGTGAGCAGGAATCTGCCAGCTTATTTCTGGACTTCCTCAGAGGGAATTGATCCATGTGTAGCTATTTATTTGGTATATCTGTGGGTGGAGAAAATGTCTGGAGTCTCGTAGTCTGCTGTCTTGCTGATGACAATTTTGTATGCATGCGTATGCTTTTAGTTTTGAATGTCTGGAGAGAGGACATGCATTTCCAGATAGCATATCTCACTCTCATTTACTATATGTAAGTCTATTAATTTCTACACTTTGTTCTGACCCAGTTTTGTAATTTTTAAACTAAAGGCACAAAAACTAAATGTCTTATCTAAGGCCACCCAAGTAGTGAAATGATAGAAAACATGAGGGACTTACTTCATCATCAATATATGTTACATATCACAGATGAAAAAACCCAGCAGAGACAAACTGAAGGCTGACACACATTGGGTGTCAAGTGGGTGTGGGGTCAGGGAGGGAGCAACAGGAGGACCCGTCTCAAAAGTGTGTTATCTTCACACATTGCTCATTGGTCTTGTCTGATTTACTTCAGCAAGACTCTGTATCCCTCTGTTTTCTCTCCTTCAAAAGATGAATCTAATTAAATTAAAATTTGCATCAAGACAATATGTGTTAAACTCTAATTTGGAGAGAGGAGAGGAGCCATTTTTGAAAAGTTAGAATCATTGTCAGTAACATTTTTTAAAATTCTTCCTCTTTGAGAAAATTTTATTTTTATTAAAGAATTATTTCTTTATTTTATGTATATAAGTACACTGTAGCTGTCTTCAGACATACCAGAAGAAGGCATCAGATCCCATTACAGATGGTTGTCAGCCACCATGTGGTTGCTGGAAATTGAACTCAGGACCTCTGGAAGAGCAGTCAGTGCTCTTAATCACTGAGACATCTCTCCAGTCCCTTTGAATAACTTTTTTGAGAATGAAAATAAAATGAAAACATTAAGAATAGTCCTTAGCCAGAATCAAAAGACAAATGAAAACCAGAATTTTTCCAATTAGAGTCCTTAAAAATCTTTCTGTTTAAATCAATATGCAGGTTAGTATTCACAAAGGACATTAAAATATTTAACTAATTAAAATTTCATATAAGTTAAATTTTAATTTTTTAAATACTACCCACATTTTCTGTGCTCAATAACTTCAAGTGGCCAAGAAGCATAACATTAGACAGGGATGAAATGATAAGTGAGGAGCCACTCTACTGCGGTCTTCAGTCTTGAGGAAGACAGAGAAAACTCATTTTTATTGACTTTGTTATGGCTTCCAGGGGCTTTCTGTTTCTTTCCTTTACTCTGCTAGATCTCATGCAGCCAATTATTTCAAAAGTTTTTTCTATTAGATAAAATTTTAGGATTTTGCTAAATATTTTGTTTTTCTTACATAGTTCAATGGCCTGTGTTTATTTTTTAACATTAAACATTAGCATATAAGTATAGTTTCTTTTATATTTTTATCTTTTATGGAGAATCAGTATTTTTAAAATCAACAATGGCATTCATTTTTGTTGAGGTATATATATACCTCTGCCTAAGTTATTTTTATTTCTTTTTGATCTTTTCAAAGCTTGCCTCATGTGAATTTAATTGCAAATTTTATATTCTCCACATTCATTTCACAACCTTTAGAATATATCAGATACATTATATGGAGTTCAAAAAATTCAACAAAGAGACCATCTCTGAAGATGTCACTCATTCAATTGATACTATGCCATTCTGCTTTATTTAAGATGAGAAAATAATCTATTCCAAGAAAAGATGTGTAGTTTTTAATTTTCTTGCAATTGTGTACAGTAATCAGGATATCTGCTGTAAATAGCTCAGAATCTATTTTATCTCATTTCATACTTCTGCTTATGCTGCTTGAATTAAAGGCAGTAAAATAAGCAATCTGAAAATTCCTATACTAGCAAATATAAAGAAAGTATGTTAATTAATAAATATAATTAACTATTAGACAATACTTATATAAGATGCAAGATAAATTAAGTGTATATTAAGATTATAATCTCTGGGTCTTCAATTCTATTCCATTGATCTTCCTGCCTGTCTCTATGCCAATACCATGCAATTGTTATCACTATTGTTCTGTAGTACAGCTTGAGGTCAGGGATGGTGATTCCCACAGAAGTTCTTTTATTGTTGAGAATAGTTCTCACTATCCTGGCTTGTTTGTTATTCCAAATGAATTTGCAAATTGCTCTTTCTATCTCTATGAATAATTGATTTGGAATTTTGATGAGGATTGCATTGAATCTGTAGATTGCTTTTGGCAAGATGGCCATTTTTACTAAGTTAATCCTGCCAATCCAGGAGCATGGGAGATCTTTCCAGCTTCTGAGATCTTCTTCAATTTCTTTCTTCATGGACTTGAAGTTCTTGTCATACAACACTTTGACTTGCTTGGTTAGATTCACACCAAGATATTTTATATTATTTGTGACTATTGTGCAGGGTGTCATTTTTCTAATTTCTTTCTCAGCCTGTTTATCATTTGAGTAGAGGAAGGCTACTAATTTGTTTGAGTTGATTTTATATTCAGCCACTTTGCTGAAGTTGTTTATCAGGTTTAGGAGTTCTCTGGTGGAAGTTTTAGGGTCACTTAAGTATACTATCATATCATCTGCAAATGGTGAAACTTTGACTTCTTCCTTTCCTCTTTGTATGTGTTTGACTACCTTTTGTTGTCTAATTGCACTGGCTAGGACTTCCAGTACTATACTGAGTAGGTAGAGAGAGAGTGGGCAGCCTTGTCTAGTATCTGATTTTAGTTGGAATGAGCTAAAACCATCCAGTGGAAAAAGGACAGCATTTCCGACAAATGGTGCTGGTTCAACTAGAAGTCAACATGTAGAAGAATGCAACTCAATCCATTCTTATTTCCTTGTTCAAAGCTCAAGTACAAGTTGATAAAGGATTTTCACATAAAACCAGCTACCCTGAAACTAATAGAAGAGAAGGTGGGGAAGACCCTCGAATACCTAGGCACAGGGGTAAGTTCCTGAAAAGAACTCCAATGGCTTATGTTCTAAGATCAAGAATTGACAAATGAGACCTCATCAAATTGCAAAGCTTCTGTAAGGCAAAGGACACTGTCAATAGGACAAAAATGGCAACCAACAGATTGAGAAAAGTTCTTTACCAATCCTAGATCTGATAGAGGACTAATATCCAATATATACAAAGTACTCAAGAAATTAGACTCCAGACAACCAAATAACTCCAGAGCTAAACAAAGAATTCTCAACAGAGGAAACTCGAATGGCCAAGAAGCACATAAAGAATTGTTCAACATCCTTAGTCATCAGGAAAATGCAAATCAAAACAACCCTGAGATTCCACCTCACACCAGTCATGGCCAAGATCAAAAACTCAGGTGATAGAAGATGCTGGCAAGAATGTGTAGTTAGAGGAACACTTCTCCATTGTTGGTGAGGTTGCAAGCTGGTACAACCACTCTGGAAATCAGTCTGGCAGTTCCTCAGAAAATTTTTGTTTGTTTGTTTGTTTTTTATTTTATATTTTATTTACATTTAAGATGCCATCCCCTTTCCACATTTTCCCTCCCAAAACACCCCTATCCCATGCCACCCTTTCCTTTTTGCTTTTATACGATTTTTTTAAAATGTTAATCAAAGGATTTATAAGTTTGGTAATGCTCAATCAGAAGCGTAACCAAATACCCAACCTAGATATAAAAACTATCTTTGACTGGTGGAGACATGTGAACATCTGCCTCCATGCCCCCTCTCTCTTTCTCTTTCTCATCACCTAGCTTCTCTTCTTCTTCATCTTCTCTCCTTGTTCCATCTCTTCCTCTCAGTACTCCTTCCCACTTAGCTCCTCCTACATATCACTCTTCCTGTTAAAGTAGAACTTTTCTCTCAAAATACAATTAGAGCATACTTATTCCTAATTGTACCAGTGAGGTACAAGATAGTCCTAATACCCAGTCCATCATTCTGTTGACTAACCAGAACCTCTGTCATCTCTTCTAACTAAAACACATACTTTTGATCCTGGCTTTTTGGCTTTAGAATGAATGTCAGCTGAAAACCATCTACTCAGATCTTTTCTCTCAAAGTAAATAGCCAGGATTGGTTATGAGACTATAGGTCTTCAACCCCATCAGAAATCCAGAATGACTGAGTTAACTGAAGTTATGGGAAGCACTAAGCATAGCTTCTAAAACTTAGCCAATTTATAGAGACCACTGAACACCTGAAAAGCCCCTATACTGCCGAACGTTGGAGCATCAAATCTTCAGCCTTCTGGCCCAGAATCATCTGACAGACCTTAGTGGTGCAGGATTATTAAGGTCTGATTACTCTGTCTAGGCAGATATAATCAGTCGATTATTCTGCATGTGTGTCCTTTTCTGAACAGTAATTTGTCTGTAGATGAAGAGAGGCAACTCTTGCCTAGTGGCTGTCACCGCACAACTGGAGTATCTCCAAGGATGCTCAATTTCTTCTTAGACTCCACAACAGGAAGCTTTCAGGAGCAGACAGGTCTCTAATCAAAATGAACATTAATATATAAATATTTGTAGCATCAGTTCTATGGACTTCTGATGTTTTGAAAACCAACTATCCATGTAAGGTAACCTGGACTGTTGTCTGTTCACTCCTCTCAGCTATTTCTAAATAAAATATAGAAAACACCCTAACAATAAACTCAAAAATATGAATTTGCTATAGTCCCTTAACTCATAGGTATTTGCTATAGTCCCTTAACTCATAGGTTAACCATCCCAAATCAGTTAAAAAAGTTAAAAAAAGGGCTGGGTCTAGGCATTGTATTCCTAAATGTGTTATACAGGCACAATGCCCATGAGCATATCAATATTCATCTCACTTTTATATTAATAAGAGGCTCGTACCAATGAAAACCTTAAATTTGAGATCAAAGTAAATTTTGTACCATTTAAGAAATTATAACTTCATCTTGATAATAATTATACAGATTTCTACCAATAGGTTATGGCTATGCAATAAGTCCTAGCTAATCCCCCCTGTTCCAACAAAACCACTACTTGTCCCTAGAAAGACAGACCATTATTAACCACATTAGTCCCCAAGCTCAGGGAATAGGGGCGCTGACTCTTCTTTAACTTCTTCAAGCTGATTAAGGGCGTTGAGATTTTAGAAGAGGGGTGGGGGGAAGAGTAAGTTGATAAGCCTCTAATGCTGTGTCTTCACTGAATCCAGATGGAATTCCAAGACATCAGAGGTTTGGGCAGGTCTGCTCAGTATGCTTGATGAGTAGATACACCAAGGCTGTGTATTCTGCAATATACAATTCTCAGAACAAGTTTTAGTATCAAGAAAAAAAATTTCCCTCCCCCAGGGGGCTGACATTTTTTTTTTAAAGATGTTGTTTCTGACGACTTTTTTTTTTCGCTTGTTAAAATTGGTTGTAGTATTACGTTTCAGATTTTATCCCCTTACCCTACTTCCTCCCACCACCCAGAAACCTCCTATCCCATCTCCCTCCTCATGCTTCTATGAGGCAGTGACCGCACCTACCCCCCTCACTATCCCCACCCCGCCCTCACACTCCCCCCCCCCCCGTGTGTTCATTTTTTTTTATGGGACCAAGAAACTCCTCACCCACCTATGTCCGACAAGGCCATCCTTCCCTACATATACCTCTGGAGTCTTGGGTCCCTCCCTATGTGTTCCCAGGCTGGTGGTTTAGACCCTGGGGGGCTCTGGTTGTTTGGTATTGTTGCTTTCCACCTGGGGTCACTAACCCTTTCTGCTCCTTCAGTCTTCTCACTAAGTTCTCTATTGGGAAACCCCTGATCATATCAGTGGTTAACTGTGAGCATTCAGAAAATTTGACATAGCATTACCTGAGGACCCAGCTATACCTCTCCCTGGCATATACCCAGAAGATGCTCCAACATATAACAAGGACATATTCTCCACTATGTTCATAGCAGCCTTATGTATAATAGCCAGAAGCTGGAAACAATCCAGATGTCCTTCAACAGAGGAACAGAAAATGTGGTACATTTACACAACGGAGTATTACTCAGCTATTAAAAACAGCAAATTTGAGAAATTCTTAGGTAAATGCATGGAACTAGAAAATATCATCCTGAGTGAGGTAACCCAATCACAAAAGAACACACATGGTATGCACTCACTGATAATTGAATATTAGCCCAAAAGTTTGCAATATCCAAGATACAACTCACAGACTACATGAAGCTCATGAACAAGAAAGACCAAAGTGTGGGTGCTTTGACCCTTCTTAGAAGGTCTAATAAAATACTCATGGAAGCAAATATGGAGACAAAGTATGAAACAGAAACTGAAGGAGGGGCTGTCCAGAGACTGGTCCACCTGGGTATTCATCCCTTTTGCATTCACCAAAGCTAGACACTGATGTGGATGCCAGGAAGTACATGCTGACAGGAGCCTGATATAGCTATCTTCTTAGAGGTCTGCCAGAGCCTGAAATATAGAAGCTCACAGCTAACCATTGAACTGATCATGGGATTCCCAATGGAGGAGTGAGAGAGAAGACTGAAGGAGGTGAAGGGTTTGAGGCCTCATGAGGAGAGCAACAATACCAACCAACCAGAGCTCCCAGGGCCTATACCACCAGCCTGGGAGCACATAGGATGGGACCCATGGTTCCAGCTGTATATGTAGGGATATATACATGTAGGGGAGGATGACAGTGTCAGGCATAGGTGGGTGAGGAAGTCCTTGGTCCAGTGAAGGCTGGAAGCCCCAGTGTAAGGGAAATCATGGGTGGGGAGGTGAGAGTGGAAGGGTGGGTGGGGGTATATCTTCATAGAAGCAGGAGGAGGGGGGATAAATAGGGGGTTCCTGGGTGGGTGGGGGAAGGGAATTACATCTGAAATGTAAATAAAATATCCAAAAAAAATCTTTAAAAAGATCATAATCTCCAAATTCTAAATCTCTGATACTTGAAGCTCACAGCCCTCTATTCTTACTGAATTCTATGATTTCACTGTTTCACTTCACTGTATGCCATAATATATCTTTTTTGATTTTTAGTGAACATTCTGGTTAAATTATCTATAATTGAGGCAGAAAAAGTATATTTATTAATTAGCAGTGGGAATATTTGAGAGAAAAGTGGTTCTATAAAAAATAATTGAAGTCAATATATCCTCTTATCACACAGCCTTAAATCATTTGCAGACTGAAAGTAGTATATGTCTTGACTATTTTACAAGGCTTTTATGAGAATCGAATAGAATGATTTAGGTGAAATCATTTTGAGGACTGTGCAGATGTAAGATGCTGCAAGCACTGTAGGAATGTTTGTGAAATCAGCAGCTCTTGCGAATCAAACACTGGCAGAAGAAAGTTCCATATATAAACTACACGATCACCTTATTTTTAAACCAGCACTTGGAAGGCAGAGTTAGGGAGAACTCTGTGAGTTCAAGCCTGGACTACATACAGCTTGAGCTGTTACACAGAAAAATCCTGTCTCAAACAAACAAACAAACAAACAAACAAAAGCAAAAACAAACAGTATTTTGATATTGCTAGATGAAAATTGTAATTGCTTGAATATGCTTGGCCCAGAGACTGGCATTGTTAGGGAGTGTGTCCTTATTGAAGTAGGTGTGGCCTTGTTGAGGGAAATGTGTCACTGGTGGGGTGGGCTTTGAAACCCTCCTCCTAGCTGCCTTAGTCTTCTCCTGTTTGTAGATCCTCTAGCTACATGCCTGCCTGGATGATGCCATGGTCCCACCATGATGATAATGAACTGAACCTATGAACCTGGAAGCTAGCCCCAATTCAATTAAACGTTATCCTTTATAAGAGCTACCTTGGTCCTGGTGTCTCTAAGGCAATAATCCTATTTACCATGTTTACAAGTCTAACAGAACTGTGAGTGTTACCTGTTACCTGTATCATAAAACATATGTGACTTTCCAGAGATGCTTTTAAATTTTATTTCAGTTTAGATTGACTCATTTGCTTACATTCCCGATCTGAAGACAACACGCTAAAGTTCATAATAATTAGTTATACCTGATATTGTTTCAGATGACTTGTCATAGAAGAATGTGACAATCCCAATTCATGGGTAATAATTTGTTTTCTTTAACTGTACTATGTAATGTTATTTCTGTGGGGAACACAGTGGCTTTTCACAATCATTCACTAGAAGGAATCTAAACCATAATCATATTGTAATTTTATAATGCTTGAAATATTTTGCTGAGACATATAAACTCTGGGAGAAAGAATAAGGTGTGGAGGGCTGGAACATCGTTCAATCCATCATCTATGTATATGTATGTATGTATGTATGTATGTATGTATGTATGTATAGATGAAAGGTTTGTGTGAGTGGGGGTTGGAACACTGTTCCTTCTATCCATCAACTATGTGTATGTATGTGTGTAAAGCTTGTCTATGTGTGTGTTGGAGCTCGCTCCATCCACCAATTGTATATATATATATGTATGCATGTGTATGTGTGAAATGCTTGGAGCCTGCTTACTGGAGCTTTGCTCTGACCATTCAATGTGTAAATGTGTATATGTCTGTCTGTAGGTCTGTCTGTATATATGCATGTATGTATGTATGTATGTATGTATGTATGTATTTGTATGTATGAAGTTATTGGACTCTGCCTTTTGTTTCATCCATTCAGAGTGTGTGTGTGTGAATTTTCTGTCTCTCCTTCTCTTTCTTGCTGACCCATAGGATTTAAAAAAAACTCATAATTTTCTGCTGGCCATAGGGACTGCCAGTCCCAATAAATTAACTTTTATTCTCTCAGAGAAAAGTCTGCTGAGTAACTTCTCTAATCACTGGCTGCCATTGTCAGCAGTTCCTATATGCATCTGAATTTACCCCCATCAGCAACTCTAAGCACTGAACCCCTGCCTCAGTTTAGCCACCATTGGATCTCAAATCTGGTCATTGAGATATGCATGTATAGCAAGCTAATTTAAATATCTGTTCACAAACTAACTATACAAGAAAAGAAGAATTAGTAGTTCTGTTGGGCCATGCAAATTATTTAGGACAATTTCTACAATGTCACTGTCTATTGATAAAGCTTCTTTTTCATAGAAAAAGAAAAAAAATCTGAAGGCAGAGTGACTAAAGACACATCGGAATTTCATTATGTCCACAATTCTCAGATTCAGTGAGCTCTAGTCCAAATATAGATTTTGTTCAAAAGGTTGAACTTTGTCCTGTAGTTTTTACAGCACAAGCAATAGTACAACTTTGCTAGTAAAAGAATTAACACTTTGCTTTTGCTACCAGGCTTTTGTTGCCATCTATTTATGAGTCTCCTAAGCTGTGGATTTAAGCTCATGCCTATAATTTCAGAACTTAGTGGTAGAGGTTCAAGTTCAGCATGGCGTACATAGTTAGATTAAACAAACAAACAAATAGTTATATGAAAAAACTAAATGTCCTGTAACTTGCAGAATTTGGGGTCACTTGTTGTAGAACAACCTGGTCCCCTTTTAATAGGTTGAAGTCACTTCTTTCATGGGAGCCATTTTTCCACATGGGCAAAAGGACACAAAATGACCAGAAGCATGTTTCTTTACTGAAGAAAATATGGGCTGCATGTTTAAGTCTATATCCAGTAAATGTTTCCATGACAAATATTTTCCTTAGATCTGTATAAATAGAATAAGTAGTTTCAGACCCCGACAAACATTTCTCAATTTGTATTGTAGCTTCCTTTAGGTTTGGTCGCCATTATAAGATCTTTGGAAATGCAGAATACTGTGCATGCCTTTAACCAGATAGTTATTACCAGTAGATGCTTTAAAAACATCTATCAGCATGAACCTGTGTCATAGTAGCTATGTGTCTTGTCTAAGAGGTAGAATTAGGGCTTCCCTATAGTTCAACCACTTTATCTTTATCCTAGGGCTTTCCCCTGTCCAAGACACTTAACTTCAATGAAGTATCATTTCTCCTTCATTTAGTCTCTGAAAATGGTCTCCTCTACTTGAAGATGCACATTCTCATCCTTCTCCATTTGCATTACTACACATATAAACTGATTTATTTTTTCCTAGCATCTTTTATTTATTAAAGTTATATCAAGAAATGAATAGTAGTTTCTTCTGAACACTTAGTATTAATGGTAAATAAATATGAGTAATGCGTAAAAATTCATCAACATGTATGGCATACATACAAAGTCAAATAGGACTTGTTTTACTTAAACAATGGAGACAAATGAATAATTTTTCAATTCCTTAATTACTATTACATTTTTTAATATATATGCCTATCATGGTGCATTTAGTGTTTTATGTCATACAACAGATTGTGTTACATAGAATTGAAAGTAAGATGTTGTCGGTGTACATTTTAGGTGGTGTACATTTTAGTCTGTTTAAACCTTGTTTCAGTGAACCTGGACATATATTTTAAAATACAATAGCAACCAAATTTATCTGGAATTTAAAATACAGAAATTAAAAAGAAAAACCCTGAAAGTGACTAACCTCCTCCACAGGTATCTTCTCTGCATTATACATTGATAACAAGACTGTAATGGTTTATCTTAATTGTCAGCTTGGCTGGATTTGGAATCACCAAAGAGACATAATGGAATTTGAGCTTTTTAAAAATTAAAATGTATCAGTCTGTGAAATGAACATTGAAATCAAAAGTCAGAGGACAGCAAACACACAAGTAAAACCATCCAGCGAGAACAGTTTCTTTGTTGGAAGCAAGTGCCAAGAATGTCTCATGTCAAACATTCACCTGCATAGAAGCACCTGACCTTTCAACTGGAGAGCACATAGCTCTATATTAAATATCTTATGCAATAAAGGAATAAAAGTACTGAACAACGTAATAAAAATGGCCATGGGTGACCAAAATCAGTTTTGTTCCCCAGGTGTTTAGCTTAAATTAGTTTTAGTGTTCCTCTTGAGAATTAAGATCTAGACATAAATTTAGTTTTGAGTTTCACAAGCTACCTGTAAACAGGGCACTGGGATGTGGCCTGGTTGTGGCATCAGAACTGCTGCTAGGTAAATGGGTGAAGAAAAGCACATAAAATTTTTCATTTACTCTTTCTGAGTATAAAGCTGATTCAGCTAAGAATTGTCCCATAATTCCAAATGATCAAGTTAAGTTAAGTGCTTAAACATAGGAAATTATGCTTAGAAACAGAGCAAAGATATAAGGCGCAGAGAACCAAAAGGTAAGAGAGAATAGTAAAATATAACTACAACTAAGATAGTTGACTTCAATTAAGTAATTATACCCTAAACCTTAGGAAACTATATTATTAGACATAATTCTACATGAAGTATGGTTTAAAAATTAAAAAAAACTACCTCAAGAGACTGGAGGCCCCAGGTAATTTAGAAGTGGGAGGGCGTGGGGGGACATCCTGGTGGAAACAGGGGGTGGGGAGGAGGTATGGGATGTGCAACAGAGGGTTGATGGGGAAGGAAATTAAATCTGGAGTGTAAATAAATAAATAAATAATAAAAACTAAAACTCATACAGAAAGGTAACAATATATTTTGTGCTTCCAAAGGCCTGAAAATTTTAAAAAAAGCAAAATTCAAAAATTATATTTATTTTTCTAATTATTCTAATTAATCTAATTAATTAATTTGTATGTACATAGGGTATGTGTGCATGCTATTGTTGGTACCCATGAGGCTAGAACTACTGATCCCCATGTAGCTCGAGCTTTAGTAGATTGTGGGTCTACCCTCATGGGTACTGGGAATTTAACTGACTGGGTTCCTCTGTGAGAGCAACAAGTGCTTTCAGATGCTGAACTACCTCTTTGTTTTCTTCTACTGAATTTAAAACAGGTTAGATAGTGTAATAAATGCATACAGAATATGGTTTAAAGATAGGCATATAATTTAAATTGTTGCTTAAATAAGCATCATAGCATAAAACAGTCATTTATATAAAGATAATCATATTTTCTTCCTTTTCCATTTTATACTTCATAGTAACTAAAACAATAAAAAGACACATATGCAAATATCTAAGTCTTCAGAATTGTTCCTTTTTTATGAGTTAAATTTTGTTCTTGGATCTGTTTTCTATGTTCCTTTTGAAGTCAGTTGGGGGTGATGAGTGACCAGCCAAAGTCTCACTTGGCCTCCTGGTTTTAGTAGGAAGCAGATGGTCGTGTTAGACTTCAAGAAAAGTGACATTTGTAGAAAATGTTGCAAAACATATAAATTAAATGGCTCAACATTCTGCAAAAAGAACCCTAGGCTTATAAATTATGTATGATGTATTTGCTCTAGAAGGACACAGTGCCCATTTATAGACAAAATAAAAGAAATAAATACCAGAAAAAAAAAAACAGAGTCATAGGTTAGTGGCCTATGTGTAAAAGCCTTTTCAGGAGACAACACTGTGGAATGAGTTGACATTAAAATAGTAACAAAAATAATTTTTGTGCCATTAAAACTTATCTACAATGGAACATTATTGATTAACTTCTGAGATGATGTTTCTAAGGATGCATAAGCTGCACCACAATCTGCCCTAGCAAGAAAACCTATAGTTTAATAGATGGAGACACACAAAGTAAAAGTACTTTATAGAGATTGAATGGGTGTATCACAGTCCCTGGTAGAGCAATATAAGCCAGAATCCAATTGCTGCATAACAAAACACTTACACAGTCTGTTCATTCCTCTTAGTCTGCCATTTTCACAAGCAAAACTGATTTAGATATACTTCATAACACTTCAACTAATTTTAAATGAATTTAGATTTTGTTGAAATAATTAGTTGAACTTTTTTTTTACCTGACATATATTTCAAGAGCAAGATCACAATGTATACTGTCAAGGAGTTTGGTATATTTAACTCTTAATATCTTAAAACATAGAAATGTTCAAAAAGCTTGGGATGGTAGTACATATCTAAACTTTGAGAACTTGAGAACTGGAGCAAGGCAATAAGGAATTCCAGGTCAGTCTTGGATACCTCTTGAAGTTGATGTTAATAATATTAATATATTAGACCTTGCCTCAAAAGAAGAAAGAGGAAAAGAAAAACTTAATTCAGAAAAAAAATGTGCTGTGGATTTACCTCGTTTATGAGTGAATACTGATTATCAAGTAGATAGGATACAAAAGGAGATAAACCTCTTACTATCTATGCCTATGAGGAATTATTCAGGTTAGGCTGACATAGAAAGACCCATCTTAACCATGTACTGGACTCCATTCAATGTACTGGATTCAATGTACTCCATTCAATGTACTGGAATCTTGACCTGTTTAAAATAGAGAAAAGTTGAACATAAGTATTCATCATCATCTTCAGCTACTCTAAACAAACTACCCTAATAGCAAGATGTGAATAATCTACAGAACTACCTGGGATCCTTACTCTGATTTCTAATACCCAGCCA
This sequence comes from Arvicanthis niloticus, assembly GCF_011762505.2. NCBI lineage: Eukaryota > Metazoa > Chordata > Mammalia > Rodentia > Muridae > Arvicanthis > Arvicanthis niloticus. The sequence goes on from NC_047668.1 coordinate 27,638,253, forward strand.
GCTATTATGAGTGTTTTTTCTTAATGCAGTGAATTGTGTGGGAAGCGGCTCCTCTCTCGCCATTACAAGGTGGCACTTGGCATAGGCATTGCTTGAGAGAAAAGAGGTGTGGTTACCCGATCACCCCACCTCGCGTCATTGAGAGTGGCCAATTAGTGACTACCTGGCAGCTGCTGATAGGATCAAGGCAATGCACATAAGGGGCTGTGGGAGCTGGGGAAAGGGAGAAGAGAAGAGAAAGAGAGAGGAAGCGAGCTGTACAGGGATAGCTGAATAAACCGCTCGAAGAAGAACATGGTTGTAGTTGCCTTATTCCGTAGGTCGGACGTGGATAGCGACAGTGAATAATAGGGATCCTGTATATAGATCCTTGAGTATTTTTAAATAAATGCCCTTATGTGTTTTTAGATACATGACTTTGGCAGCTGATATGGCCTTGGCTATCCATACACTAGTTACTAGATAGATGATGTAAGATACATTGTATAAGCATGTGAGACGTGAATAGGCTCCATGAAAGGCAAAATCTGGAGAAGAGATGAAAATTATTTGAGTTGTATTGCTTTGCACAGTTTACACACAATCCATCAGAAAAGAGATTATACCTCTCTATATGTTTAGTGATGTTATAGAAAATTCAACACTAGCAATTACTGATTGAAGAATAAGTCCCAGGAATCTATAGAAAAATATTTATAGAGCCTTTGGATGCCGAGAAACTATGAGAAATACTTCACAAAATTAAACCAGAAAAGTATCATGAAACTAAAAAATACAAATAAAACACAGTGACAACACTCTAGGAAAAAAATCACAATCTGTGGTGCTCTCATATAACATACAAAGTATCCAGTATTCAAAAGCAAAACAAACAAAGCAAAGCAAAATAATACTTTGAGATATACCACTAGTGATGCATACCATGTATCCTTGGGAATACCATATGGTGACCAAGGCTAGGGTATATTTACTAGACAAATCTTTGGAAACCATTGAAAAAATCTGGGATTTAAAAATACAAAAATTGATACATAAAATTTACTATTTGAGATAAAGACACATTGTATGTATTTTATATTTACTCCTCCCAATCTCCTCCCAGATCTACTGCCTTCCTTACATACCAAACCTTGTGACCTCTTTGTTTTGTTACTCCATGAAGTATAATTTGTACTACACATATTTATATTTTTATAAGTATATTAGTGGAGGGTATACAGAGGAAAATAAAAGGATTATGTGTTAGCTCAAATGAAACTAAATGCAGATATATGCATAGCAAGATTCATCTGTGTATTGAGTTATCTATAGGGTTTACTTCCAGGTAATAGATACATTTTTTTTCTTTTTATTCTTATTTACTTATTTTACATTTAATTTTTTTACTGATTTTATTCGATATTTCTATATACTGATAAATACATTAGTCTAAAATTCTTAATGAAAGTCATTTAAGAAAAATATCTAGATATATTTGTCTCAGTTTCCAACACCAGTTGGCACTCCTTTACAACCCACAGGCCATGCCAGTCATCAAAGGAGGCAGACAATGTTTTCCTCCTGCTGTCCTCCAATTTCAATTTTCCCATCTTATCCCACATGTGTGGTTTCTTATTCCTCTCTGTCCTTATTCCCAGGGTTCTATGAATCTCCTCATGGCACAACCAGCTTTATTCCTTCCTATGGATCCTATCAGACCCTTACCCCAATTCTATCCCATAGCCATTTATTTTATTGCCTTCCAGTACCTAGAAACACATTCTACTCTAGTTTCCCAGTGGACTCAAATGTCAAGCTCTCACAAACTCTTCTTTTCAGGCAACTGACAGCCACTACATGCTCCTAAGACACAGGGAGAGCAAACAGAAAACAAGCAATAGAACAGCCATGCAACAAGTTCATGATCATATATCAACACTTAGAATTACAATCATTCTAAACACATATGCTTAGTCATCAGTGTAAAGGCACAATCAATAACAGTCAAGACAATATGCCTTCAATAAAACCTAGCGCTTATGCTACTATAAGCCCCGAGAAATGTAATATAGTTGAATCACAAGACAAAATCTTCAAAATAGTAATTATAAATATGTTCAAGGACCTTAATTTAAAGGTCACTTTTGTTTCCTCAGAAGAAGGGATGAGATCACATGGCTTGGGTTGAGCCCAGATAATTTATTTTCTCTTCTAATTATCCCTAGGCCTAGGCATGGAAGCTTCTAGACACCATACAATCTAATCTTTCAAGCTGACTGATTCAATTTGAATTCTCTTGGGTTCTTCTTGAATTGCTCTGCTTGGCCCCATATTGTCTTTGACAATGTGTTGTAATCTGGCTCCTTTTTATTTTCTGGTTTGTTCTGTCTTTACCTGTTTCTAGCCTGTATTTGTACAAGGTCCCAGTAAAACTGCTATACACACACTTTCTCTCTCTCTCTCTCTCTCTCTCTCTCTCTCTCTCTCTCTCTCTCTCTCTCTTCTTAAGTATTCTTTTTGCTGTGCTGTTCTTCTGTGAGTTGAGAGTATGCTATCTCTAACTCATTCTGTCCAATATTTCTGTGATTCAACATTTTGTCTGCCTCTCAACTAGACATCACTTTTAAACATGGCTGCTTCTGTCTACAAACTAACCTTATGTTCATTGTCAGCTATTAAAGGTGTGTAGTTAGGTTGTATCTGTATTTCAGACAGATTATACTGTAATCCAGGGAGTGTAATGTAGGGCAGAGTCTGGATTCTGGTTAGTCAATATAGACCTTGAAGGTCTTTGGATTTGATCCCTTGTGAGAGCAGCCATGTTGCTGGCTTCTACATGTTTCTCTGTACTTTAAAGAGGATATTGATAAATCCAATCCATTAATGGAAACAAGAACAAACAGTAGAAGGAAATAAAAATTACAATTAAAGATAGGAAAATGGAAATGGATTCCTGAAGAATACCCCAAAACAGGTAAAACAAGAAATGAAAAATTTAGAGGTTCAAACAGAAATTTCAAGCCTCATCAACAGAATACAGGAGATGTAAGAGAGAATCCAAGGCACTGAAGACAAGATTAAAAAATGGATATCAGTCAAAGAAAATGTAAAACAAACAAGCAAACAAACAAAAAATGTACATAGGCACAAAACATCCAGGACATCTGAAACATTAGGAAAAGACAAAACCTATGAGTGATAAGCATAGAGAAGAATAAATCCAGGTCAAATATATTGAAAATGTGTGTGTGTGTGTGTGTGTGTGATTGTGTGTGTGCACATGGGCATGCATGTGCATGTGTGTGCATGCCCATGTGCACACCAAAACAACATGATTTTGGCACAAAAACAGACCAATAGAATAAGACAAAGATGAATGGATGTCCCCACAGATATATGATAATTGTCAAAGGGAGAAAAATCACAGCATCAAGAAACCATCTTCAATAAATGGAGGAATAAAATTAGACCTGCACTCTCATCTTGCATAAAAATTAGATCCAAGTGGATCAAAGACTCCAATTTGAAACCTGAATCAATAAAGCTTTCAGAAGAAAACATAGGCAATACCTACAAACTAAAGGTGTAGGAAAGGACTTTTTGAACAAGCTTCTATTTACTTAGTTATAAAAGCCAACAAATGACAAGTGGAACACAATAAAGCTAAAACTCTTTTGTACAGATAAGTAAACTGTCAGTCAAGTGAAGAAAAAGCCCACAGAATGGAAATCTTGGATAGCTGTGTATGTTATAAAATATTTCCAGACTCTAAGATGAGGGATCATATTTGCTGTAGTAAGTATCCAGGTTTCTTAGAGCAAAACTCTTGGGAGCTACAAGCAAGCCTTTGTTCGGACGTTGGTGGCCAGTTCCTGGAGCCTGGTCTACATATTGGAAGTAGAATAAAGTAGGCTGCACAGGTTGGACTCCTGGTGAAGTAATAGTATTTTAATAGATTCAGTGAGGAATAAAAAAAATAAACCTGTAATATATTTTAAAATCACAAGAAACTCTTCTCATTGTTTATTTTGGAAAAATATATTTTAACTAAACTAATTAGTGCTTTTTTGGATTCTGGTGTCATGAATAACACATTTGATAAGTAAGAAATGCCTTCATTTCTTCCTCTATCCAATAAAGAATCATCAGAGAGGCTTCCTCTGGTAGCCACTAATGGGAACAGGTGCAGAGACCCATAGCCAGGTATGTAGACAGAGTCTAAATTGGACGTGTCCACTGGGTCCATTCCCTCAAAGCTGTCTTTTGGAGATAGGTTCTTTTCTGAAAAGGAAAGTGAACGGGAGTTGAACTGGGAGAGAGGAAAGGTGGGAGCTTCTGGAAAGAGTCAGAGGGGCTCTGTGGTCATCATGTGTAGTAAGAGAGAAGAATCTATAATCAGTTTTCATAAAAAAATAATCTAATGCAATCTCCAAGTAACTTAACCCCCCACCCAGCATTATCCCATTTTTTTCAAAGCAAATGTAAATTCTCATTTATCTTTCTACTTTGAGTGTTCTGGGTTAAATGCTCCAGGCAGGCTTGGAGAGTTAAATGCCTTAGATTATAGAGTTAATAAAATGAGTCATTTTTCTTCTAAAGATACTCCAAATGTAAAGATATTTTAGAAAACTGAGGATTTCTGAAAAGAGAAAGACTGGTGTGAAATGTATAAGAATACACACACACACAAACAAACACACATATATGTAAAAATAAAGGAGTCATCAAGGCACAAAAGCATGAATAAGTAGTGACTAAAACACCTAGTGAATATCAATAGTTTTAAAGAAAATTTGAAAATTAAAATAAATAGTTTTAACATAATGATGCCTGGTTAGTAGGTTTGCAAATCAAATATGCTAGTACTTCATAGTTTTCAGTTTAATATCACAACTTGATGTGGTTTTAATGTGTTTCTTATTGATAGTGGAAGCAACACCAATTTAACATATGTTTATTAAGGTCAAACTTTGCCATTCCCATGCCAGGAATTAAATGAAGATTTGTTGTTTAAATAATTTTTATCTTAACACATGTATATTAATTCTCATTATCTTGATCCATTTAATATGTATTTATAATGAGGAATTATTTCTCTTTTATTCCATAAATATTATTAAACTAAAATGTAATTTTCTTAGAAAATGTGATGAATTGCTTGACAGAGAGGAAACACAACTCACTTCTATTTTATGTGAAACAAAACCTACCACGTGTCGTGAATTTATCTCTGCATAATTCACCTTTTTTTTTCTCCCATGCAGCAGAAGCAACACATCAGAAGTCATGCCTGGGACTCATTTAAATGCAACCTCAGAGTCACACTGCATGTTACAAATATCTGGGAGCTGTGTGATTAGTTAACATCTTGTGCATAACCCTTAAAATTATAGCAAGTTCTCAGGAGATAATTAGTCTATCTTGTTTCTATAATAAAATGAACTATGTTTTAGCAATGACTCTCAGGGATAGCAGCAAGAAAAATGACTTCAAGTCAGATACATTTAAGAGTCTCTGAAGAAAAGATGGGGGGGACTTACTATAGTAAAATACATATACATTTATGATTACATATATACATATATATATATACATATATTGATTTTAATGGTACCAATGGACTCTAAGACTTCAGGAAAATGAGACTACAGAAGATTGGACATGCCTCTCAGATGTGTGTTACCAGTCTCCAACTGACTGTTCTGCAGTCCCTTACTCTTTAGGATAAGAAAAACAAGGGTTACAAAGCCCATTCAAGTACTCCTTTCACCATAGGATTCCACAAATATAAGACTTCTGCATGGAGCAGAATACTTGAAGCTGAGTGATGCTTTAAGTTTCCAAGAGTTCACTCAAGTCAGAGTGAAGTGGAACTGCCAGAGAAAAATATTCCTGAGCCTCCCACTTCATTGCTCCACCTGGAGAGCAGCACAGAAGACAGTCTTGCTGGAGGAATTGAAATAGCACTTGACAGGGTGATGATGATGGTTGACTAGTCACCTGCCATTTTTCTTAGCAACACTTTATGTTAATAGAAAGGGACTTCAATATCTCAAGACCTAGAAAGCACACTGATAAGCAACACAAATAATTAAAACAAACAAAAATCAGGCTGGAGATGATCTGCCACCCCTATCCTGGTAAACATGATAAGCACATGAGGGTTTGATGGGATGTTGGTGCATCTATTTAACATACTTGGGTTTAGTGCTGTTCCTGTTTTCACAATTTAAATTCCCCAAAGAAAGAATGAGTTTGGTACAAAGTTTGTGGAACAACAGTCCCATATGATGATTCTTAGCTTTGTTCCTCATTTTTAAGTAAGTGACAAGAGCACACCATAGTGCCTTTTCTCATGGAAGTGTAATTTACACTTAATGGTATAACACACTTAACAGCCTGGCATTTATCCACAACAAACAAGAAGAAGCAACACTAACCTATGTGCTCACATAATACTAGCAAAGGAAGCTGACACTCAGTCTAACAGCTAGTCACCCAAAGGACAAAACTCTGAACACATTTCATGTGATATATAATCAAATGCCCATGATTATTTTTCTCTTATACCTTCCCATGTAAATGATCAAGGAACATGCTATTATTAAGCTTACATGTATTATTTTAAAACAAATTAAAAGCTACAAAAGAAATAAAAGAAGGAATGTCAGCTAGCAATAAAAATTAAACTTAAACTTACTAAAAATTAAGATAAAGCCAGGGATGTAGTGGTACACACATTTAATTCCCTCACTTGTAAGGCAGACAATGAAAGATCTCTCTAAATCTGAGGCCAGCTTGGTCTACATAATTAGTTCCAGGACAGCCAGAGATACAGAGTGAGATCCAATCTTGAAAAACCAAGCAAAATGCAAAATTAGAGATTATGGCCTGAGGTCAATATTTCTATTTTGGTCAAGCTTCAAGAATGTTATATATAGCTTGATCATGCTAACCATTTTTGTCCTGGGAATACTTTTATTACTGTTCATCCTGTGAAAGCTTTTCTTTAACAACATCAACATGTTGTCAGCCAAAGTACATGGCTTGAAACTAAAAATGGACTCCCAGAGTTATTAAATTAACAGGCTGGCAAGCCAAAGTCTGGTAAGATTCTGTGCAGAGCCTTACCAACCTAAGACAGAAGTGCATTGCTTTTGATAATGCATATTCCACGACAGGTAAGGAAGGCATTCTTGTCACAATGACATAAGGACATAAGACAGACTCAGTCCTGTTTATTAAATGAAAAAGGAAGAAAGACTGAGAGCTTTTGGGACTTCTTGAAAAGAATATAACATTGGCCAAGGACAAGGAAGTCGGCTTCAGGCAGGAATCTGATATTAGGCTAAAACAAAGAAGTAATTTCAGGCAGGAATCTAAATATTAGGCTAGAACAAGGAAGTAGGCTTCAGACATGAAAATGACGTTAGGCTAGGACATTTTGTTCAACCTGATAAGCCCTTAGAAACAGTGATCATGGGAGAGATCAAAGACTTTGTTTATTGCCTTGCTTGTTCTTTGACTATTTGTATCTATTGTATTGCTAGTTCCTCAACCTAGAACTGACCTTAACACTTTCAGGAAATTAAAATGCTATAAAAGCAAAAAGGAGAAGGGGGATGGGATAGGAATTTTTTAAGGAGGGGAAATGGGGAAAGGGATGACATCTAAAAGCTAAATAAAAAAATATCCAATAAAAAATAAAATTAAAAAAAGAAATGTAAATTTAAATTTTCAAATAAAACAGAAAAACAAAACAAAAAAGCAAAACAAAACAAACAAAAAATTACACAATTCTTTGTTCCTAAATTCATGGATGAATTATCTGTGTCCTCAAGTGCCATATCTAAATTATTTGAAGGAAATAAGTAAACAAAGTTTTTTTCTGCAGACTGATTTATTTGGGGGTAAATGTTTCCTGTTGAATGCTTTGTAGCCATATATTCTTTCTTAGCCTGTGTGAATAAAATTAGCATTAATACAATATTACAAAAACAATGACTAGACATTATACATTGAGTGACTATCACTGTTTTCATCCTTATGAAATTGATGAGGCAGATATTGGCAATCATAGGTATTTAAGTTTTTAAAATAAAAGTCTGCATCAATTATAAAAAAAGATAATTATCTAAGAAAACATATATATCTCATTTCATTATTTTCTAAATCAGTGTAATCCAGTGTAGACTGTATTTGACAATAATTGTACAGTACCTCACAGTTATCTACTATAAAAAACACTCATGTGACTCAAAACCAAAGACAGTTTATACAGCTGACAAAACAAATACATGCATATATGTGGCTTCCTAATGATAACATGAAAAATTATATCTGGATTTGAGCTGTAACTATTCTTCAAACAGCTAAAAGAATATATGTCACTAGGATAGGGTTTTTTGTTTTGTTTTGTTTTTTGTTTGTTTGTTTGTTTTTCGAGACAGGGTTTCTCTGTGTATCCCTGGCTGTCCTGGAACTCACTCTGTAGACCAGGCTGGCCTTGAACTCAGAAATCCACCTGCCTCTGCCTCCCAAGTGCTGGGATTAAAGGCGTACACCACCACCGCCCGGCAAGGATAGTATTTTCAGTCATTGGTTTTCCATAAATTGAAACTTATAAATCACTCTTTCTCAGAAACAAAATTCATCAAAATTAAGGTGAGGATTTTTATATTATTATTCCAAAATTTTTAAATTAAAGAATAATTTTTGTTGAGTTATCATGGTAGGATAGCATAATTTGGAGTTTTATTTATTTTGTAATTTTGAATATACTTTCTGGTAATAATTTTAGTGATTGATAATATCATGTTGATATTCCTTAGCCATTCAATAATCTTTTATCAATCAGGCTTGAAATCAGAAGTAAACAATTATAGAACAGATTTCTTGTCCCTTATTGCTAATAATTTATGCACTCTAGACTTGAGAGTTTTAAGCACTTGCAATTATTTTTAATCATGAATCCTAATTTGTATTTTTATTAACAGGCCTTGTATTTTTCATGAACATGAATAGTGTGGAACATAATATTTTTTCACCTTTTAAAAGAGTTTACTTAGTTCTCTATTAAAATCTAAAATTAAGTTTTATGTAGTAGAAAAATAGTATCACTCTTTCTTTCTTTCTTTCTTTCTTTCTTTCTTTCTTTCTTTCTTTCTTTTTTTCTTTTTTTGGTTTTTTGAGACAGGGTTTCTCTGTGTAGCCCTGGCTGTCCTGGAACTCACTCTGTAGACCAGGCTAACCTCGAACTCAGAAATCCGCCTGCCTCTGCCTCCCAAGTGCTGGGATTAAAGGCGTGCACCACCACCGCCCAGCTGTATCACTCTTTCTTAAGAATATTTATTTTTTTTATTTGTGTATGAATATTTTCCCTGAGTGTATGTATGTGTCTCATGTATCTGGTAGCTGCAGAAGTCAGAAGAGGGCATCAGATCTTCTGGAACTAGAATTATGGGTGTTTGTGAGCCATCATGTGGGAGCTGGGAATCAAACCCAGGTCCTCCACAAGGCATCAAGTGCTTTATACTGAACCGTCTCTCCAGTCCCAGTATCTTGATAATTTTTTTAAATCACCTGATATATTATTTTAAAATACTTTAAGTAAATGGTTGATTATTTTGTTAACATTATTGGAAATGAAAAAGTAAGTAATATCAAATTAGGTACATGTCAGCGAATCGTACATTAGCTATGTGTAAAATCCTTTTGGATATAATTGTTTAGTATATTTCATCTGAAAAGAATTATTTATTGTTTTAGTGTGCATTTCATTTTAAAAAACTAGTGTTTGATTCTACTTTATAATAGATGTTGAATGTTTTAGTTATCTCCTCAGGCTAATTGTGCAGCTGGACATTTATTCCTTAAAGCATAAAGAGGAGACTATTGTTTTCCTCTACTTGAACATAATTTTTAGTCAAAATGATTCTTACATAAAAATATCATGTTGTTATAGTTAAGCCGAGGGTCCTAGCATGAAACAGCAAGGTCGACAGGAAGATGTGGAGTGTTCCAAGAGTGTAGGGACCTTTGCTTGTATAACCAGTCAATGTTGGCGGAGATGTGCTCCTTCATGATCAGACTGAGTGCTCCAGGAAAGTGGTCTGAAGCATGTGTGTACAAGCATGGTCAGCTGGAGAGACTGTAGGTGTAGCAAATAGAAAATTTAGGGCTGAAGAGAAATTTCTGGGAAAAAATGGCCTGTTTGGTGTGGTGGCCCTGACAGTAATGATGTTTCCTCGTAGATGGAGTGACAGTTCTTCCATACTCTGGCTATTTTAAAGTCTCTTTTGGATGTTCAGGGCTGGTTTGATACTGTCTAGAAGGTATACTATATTTAAGGCTTTTGTGATGAGAATTCCAAAAATCACCAGAGTTGGTTGTTTGGAAGCTCCTATAGTTTTCAGAAGCCGATGGAGTTGAAGAGGCTAATGTTCTCACGGCCTGATGGAATTTTCAGAGACTCTTAGTGATTGCTAATAATCTCACTGAATGTGGAACCATAAGTATGACTAAATATTGCTGATTGAAGCTCTTCAGTCCAGTTGCCCATTTTGCTCCTAGACAGCTGCTGTTCCAGCTGCACTCTCTAGAATGCAGTCCATCTGGCAACTAAACTGCCCTTGCCTGATACTTCAGCTCTTCAAATGAAAACAAAAACAAGAAACAATAACTACAACAAAGCAAACCATTGTGAGTGAACTCAGCCTTTTATAATTGTGAGTTAGGTTTTTCTCCTGTGTCTGAATAGATAAGTATTCAGAGATTCAAAACAACATGTCCCTGAAACTTAAATATAACCCTCACAAAGGATACCTAATATAAATTTTTTGAAATTTAATGCAAAGCTCATACAGAGCTTGGAGAATTAGATGGGAAGATACCACTTCCATAGCTTAAGTTCACCAAGGATTCTGAGACATCAATGAGTGGAGACTTTAGTTTCTATACAATGGAGTAGTCTAAAATTCACTATATAACCCTGGTTGATGTCAAGCTTGAGACAACTCCCCAAACTCTTGCCTTGACCTCTCAAATTCTAGGATTTTTAGGATTATAATCATGAATTTAAGAACTGGCTCCCATTTTTAGTTTCTAACTATGAAGTTTTTGAGTTGAAATGGTCTTGAAATCCAGTACTCTGATTCTAAAATCCACAGGTATGGAAAGGGCAACTCATAAATCAGGAAGATGTCCTCCTGATTTAAAGGAACTTTAATAATATTACTACTCTCTGTGTCTGCTCTTCCATGATCCTCCTTTTTTTTCTTTTTTTTTATTGGATATTATATTTACATTTCAGATTTTATCCCCTAACCCCCTTTTCCCCACCACCCAGGAACCTCCTATCCCATCTCCCCTTCTCATGCTTCTATGAGGATGTGCCTCCACCTACCCACCCCCCACTCCCACCTCCCTATTATTTGTATTAGTCACTTTCTGGGCTAAATCAAGAAATAGCTCTACCTATTGTTTGAGATAGGAAAATAGGCTCGAATGAATCTTTTAAATATAAGAGACAGTGTTAATTATACCCACATCCATTGTCAGAAGACCAGGATTTAATCTTTTTCTGCCATAACTATTTGTGTATGTGACTCTAACTCTTAGCTCTTGTTAAGTGAATGGTTTTTCCCATATCTTATTACTTTTATCCTGAGACTATAAACCAAAATATATCTCAATACATACTGACAGTCTGTATCTAATCAAGAACATTTTACTATTTTGTCTGAACTTTCTTAATACACAAAAATGTCTGTTGTTCATACAAGTCAGGTGTGTCTAACCTATAGCTCCTGGATGTCGGTTGCCCCAGAATAGCTATGAACTTAGCCAAACATATTTGTATATGAAAATATTATATTTCAAGGTCAGAAGGTTGGGCACCCTGATTGAACATTCTCTAAACAAAGACCACTGCTTGCCCAATTCTAGGTGATATATAGTCACTATATATCTATGTTAATAAGCATTTTTGATGATAGTATGTATGGAATACTTCTATAAGGGGAGTTCCCCTTGGAAGGAAGCCTAAACCAAGCATGTTTTATCTCTTCTCTGAAGATTCCATGTTTTAAGTTCAAGTCATATATATACCCCTTTAAAATTCTTGGCTTATGTGGTTTATAGTACAGTACTATATTATCACCTTATAAGTGAATTTATATTAAAATATTCTCTGCATCACTGCACAGATTTTTACAAAATTAAATTTTGGCAATATTCATGTATATGAACTATGCCTTTATTAAAATGCATGCTTGCCAAATTCTTTCTTGTGATTTTTTGATAACTAGACATAAAATTTTGACACACAAAGGTTTACTCTCTTTACAGAATTCATACTCCAGTGAGCATATTGTTAATCTCTTGTTTTCAAACATAATTAAGATATTCATGATCAGCATTAACCTATTTTTAATTAATTTGCTTCTTGACTGCTACTCAATGAACAATCATGTATAAAATACTAATCAACTTTAGATATAGTACAAGATGCATGATGTTTGAGTAGCACATAAAACAAACCAAGCATCTACAAAGAAGTAATTCTACTGTTTTACTTTCATCCTTACTTCTTTAGAGAAATTTAATTCATAACCAATTGAGATGGAAGAATTGTTAATTTCTTATGGGAAGAGGACTAATTTTTATGTAATTGTAAAACTGTGGAAAATCTTTCCTGATGCCCAGAAAAAAATGAATGAGGATTTTAATCATTCAGCTTACTGTTCTCTAATAGTGAACAGTGGTTATCTTTGCAACCGGAGTGACTTAACATTTCCAATGTAAACTTACAAAAGATTAGAGCAGAGAATTGGCTCTCAACAAAAAGATTTCTGCTTTGTATTTCTTTGCAGTACTTTTATTCATATTCTATTATAAGTGGCATAATTTTAAAACACTGTCCAAACATAAATGAAACATCTTTCTTGATTGTTCTATCCTTGAATTTGAAATTTCTTCTGTCCTCAGACAGAAAGACTTTTAATCAATGATGAGTCGCTGAGTGGTTTATTAAAAGAGGCTGAGGTACAGTGACTATCTCTTATAGGTTCTTCTTCTGAAAACCAGGCCTGGAGTCAAGAGGACAGGAACCTGGGAGAGGAAGTGGAGGAGAAGAGATGGCAGTACTTCTCTCTGATTGATATTTGACACCAGAAATGCTTCTCCTTTAATGATCAGCTTCAATGACTATCAAGAATCTCTTTTTCCTGGTACCCAATCTGTATAATTTGGATGTCACAGATGGGATGCTCAGGTACCCCTTTCCTTGAGTATCTTTCAACATATACTATCAGAAGCTCGCCCCTACACCAATACCAATGCTTTGTTCATAGTCTGCAGAAATATTTCTGTTTAAATGCATGGGAGGAGATCTTTCACTGCTGTGATTCCCCAGGGTCAGGAAACAAACCATTATAAGATTATTCCTCACAAAGAGGAACACAGATCCTTCCCAAGGTACAAATAACTTTCTACCCTTAAACATTATCCCCAATGTTCATATTCCCCTACGAAGTTGTTGAACTCCAAGACCTACTCACTTGGGTAACTTGCCATTGCCCATTGTTTGGAAACAGTTCCATATGCTTTGCATCATTAAATCATTTTCACAAACTCTAGGACAAATGGGTCCTTTTTTGTCTTTAATTGCTTATAAGAGGAAAAGTAGACTGACAGATTGTATTATGACACGGAATAACACTAGACAGAGGTAGAAAGTACGACACTACATTGTTAAACAAATCAAATTCATTAAGAATAAAAAAGTAATAAAAGTACATACTCATGAGTAATGTATTCATATGCAAACATTATGTAAATGCATTTCCCCTAAATAATGTCTGGTTCTATCAGCAATGACTTTGTACTTTCCTGTGATTCATGTGTGATAAACTAATTTTAAGATGTTAGGGTCTTTGAATGTATTATTCCCTGTAATCCTCTTCAATAAAGGGACAAGGAGAGTTTGCCTTTTTGTCATTTTGTCTTGATAAGATGACATTTGTTTTTATTATAAGAAGCTTTTGTTGGACAAAGCCCTGGATGTTTTCTGCAATCACAATCCCTTACTATATTCCTAAAGCTAAGTAGAGCAGAGATGCTCCCTGGGAAGGGTCAATTGCAGCGGCCTGTTGTAAAGTACATCCTGATTCACTCATGGCTAAGCTCATTTGTAGAACCATCCTTGACAGTTTTCTAGTTCAGCAAAATCAATCTGTTGCTTTCCATCAGTGTCTCTTGGAGTGCGTTGAGGGTGTTTCTCAACCCTGTCTTTTGTTTTGTAACACATGTTAGACAGTTTTACTCCCTCCAGCTTTGCTCTTAAATTTTTTGAATAATATGCTTTTCTTCAGAAAGAGGTAGAATTTTTAGTTAAGAAAAAGAATATACCCACTTGTAGAAATGAGCATTTAATTGCTTCTGCTTATAAAACAAATATGATATCAAGGACGAGCAGATGTAGATCAGGTTGCAAACATGCCAGAAATTATATGCGAGAAATGTCAGGACACTATGGAGAAAAACAAGAGGAGAACTTGAGAATCAGTGGTTTGTCCTGTAGTGTCATGCATATGTTGGAAAGCTTATGGACTGTAAAGTTTTTAATTACAAGCAAGGAAGTAGATTTAAAAAAGTAAGAATCTAACAGCTGCTGAAGCAAGAATTTAGTATAGGCTACGACTTGCTTATAAACCTGGCAATCTATTATTAACCTATGCAATGGAGAAATAATTTGAGAAATTTAGACTATGGACCCTTTTCACAGTTTCCATAGAAGGCAGGGATTGAGCAGTTTAGGAATTCAGTAGCTAGTAATGGAAATAATTTAATTCACTTCTGTCTATAGAAGGGTGGTGCTACATAAAGAGACTTATGAGCAAACATTCTTAATGTGAAAGTTGAAAGAACTAGAAGTAGTTTTCTACTTCTATTAATGTACATGCCTATTGATCCCATTGATTCAAATGAATTTTATCCCACAATGAAAAACTACAAGGAAGATTTTTGAGTGTGAAACTTGGGATTTCTCCTGATTAGAATGTAGTTTAGATGAAATTAGATGAAGTTTCATAGATGTAATTCATTGAGCTCTAATGCAATTTTAATAAATACCTAATAGTGGGGCAATCTACTACTGCATCTTCCAGTTCTTTTACAGGAACCACTGTTTGTCAGCACCACACACCTGAGGAATGGGTCAGCCAAGAAGGAGCCCAGACTTTAATAACCAGTGTAAGCCTGAGTGTAAGAAGAGGAGCAGGAGCAAAGCCTGTCAAAATCAAAATAGTGCAGTGCTCCGCCAACCATCACACTTGACTTGGGGAGTGGCATGAGACCTCACTGGACATATGAACCATACACAATTGCTTCAAACTGTGATCCTACATGTGTTACCCAAATCACTAACACCTTCTATTTCACGGGTCAACTGTGTCAGAATAGGATCATAGTCTTTACTTACAATGATTTTGTTGCTGTGAATTGAGTAGTGATCATTGTGCTTTACTATGTGGTTGTTCAACTGATGTTTTATTTCTGTTGATCTTTGTTTTTTCTGCTTAATTTCTATAAATTACAGTTTCCCATAAGGTATAATTAAGGAGAATTGCTTAAGTTTTAATTATTGTATATTATAGATGTTGAAAGCAACATTAGCACTTGGCTTTTAAAAATGTGATCGTATATTTATAAGAGAGCATTTATAAACACATTTACATATAGTTAAGATGAAAAAGGTATTTGAATTGTAGTCATTAGCATTTCTTCAAACATATGGCAGAGCAGCAGAGGCCATGGGCCATGCCTTCATTAACTGAACACTGTTTCATCAGTGTTTCAGCTTCCTGCTGTGTCACCCTGTGGCGTCCCCTTCTGTCCCTGAGGTTTCAGTAACAAGGGACAATATGTCCCCAAGGTGAAAATCTGGAAAATATAGCAGATTAGCCCTTAGAGAAGTTCTTATGATTATTTAATCATACCTAGATAAAGAACACACAGCACCATTAAACTGGCTTCAATGTTTTTCTGTTAGCCTCCATTTCTCAGCTGCAGTGGCTGACACTGTCTGCAATGCAAAGCAAATATAAGTGAATTGAAACCAGGCACATTTAAGATGCTATTAAAATACTGGCCTGCTCCATATCTGAAGCTTCATGGTCAGACCTTACATAGATACATACATTTAAAAAGATATGTTTACATAAGCAGAAGCAGACATAGCTACATGTGTATAAGCAGACACAGCTGCAGTGGTATACATATCATCAGCTAATTGTAATCCATTGCTTATAGGTTTTAAGATGACAGATGGAGATGAAACTTTTAAATAATGTCAGATATGAAAATTTCACTTTATTCTTCATAAAAAAGGCTAGTTTAAAACTGTCTTGTAAGTGCTATAAGCATGCTTTATTGGCAGAATTCTCTAACATAAAGAGTAGTAAACCTAAGAGATAAAGGCATTTCTGTCAAAGTATTAGTTGCATTTATGCTCTATCAGCTAAATGTCTGTCATTAACACAGAGTTAGTTGCTGAAGCACCTTTGATTATAGAATATATATGCCTATGAGATTTTAATTTAAGATATTTTAACACCCTATGAACCTGAAAACATATATGTACTAAATATAAATATTGGCACTCATAGTTTTATATGATTAAGTAGTTGTCCTTAGTTTTCAGCAATTGAGAATATGAAATTAAAAAACTATCATTAAGGTAAACAAGTGATTGAAATCATAGAAATACAGGAACTAATCCAGGGCTTTCGTGGAACAATGAGAAAGAAGGAAGGGAAATTTTTAAAATGATGATTTCCTATTAAGATTCTATAGGTTTCAGGATAAAAACAACTATCAGAACTCTAATTTAAAATCATATGTTGATCCTGTCTGTGCAATTCCTTTACTACTATCCCATTTACTTTTAACACTAGAATTCCATACAACAGAGCAACTAGGATGTAATGAGAAGTACAATTCGAATCTTTCTCTTCAGGGAGCCACACTCCTCTATGATGTTAAGACAGATGCCCAAGTGTTAGTGATAGATGTCAGGCTGCCACCATTACTGTTATTCCTCTTTTAGGAATGTGTTCCTTACTTCTCTACAGAATATTAATTAGAACACTGACTACAATGCCATGTATCTCACTTGGAGGCACTTCTCCACCACAAATTATTGCAGAAAATTACTTCCGAACATTGCACAAGTGTTCCGTGCCACATTTCTCCTACAGCAACACATTTTAACTATTTCAGTGATTTGTCCCAACATTAGCTACATAGGTTACTGTGTTGAGTGACCAAAAGAATGTCTAGAAATACTGCACATATTTTAATAAATGGTTAATCTCTCACTGATATTTTATGTGCTATTACCATGTAAGTATGATGTGTGTGTGAGGGGGGAGGTGAGTGTTATACACCATTGAACACATGTGGAGGTCAGTGGACAACCTTCTGCAATAGTCTTCACTTAAAACTTTGTTTAAGATAGGCCCTTTGTTGTTTAAACTGTTTATAACAGGCTAAGTGGCCCATGAGCTTCATGAGATTCTCTGACAGACATATTATTGTAGAAACACTGAGATTTCAGAAAGGCATTACTATTACAAGTTTATATGCAAATTTTGGGAACTCAAACTCAGATAGATATTCAAGCTTGCAAAACAAGCACTTTGACCAAATGAGTTTCCTCCATCTTCTCTCAATTAAAAAAAAAAATCATGTATTCCAACCCTATGATTCCCTTACTGCATAACTCAGTATTGATTCTATCTTCTTCCCTTTTAAAACTTAACAGTTTTACAAAAGCCACTTTAAACCATTGAGAGTACGTGGAAGGGAAAATGTACAGTGGAAGACATACTAATGGACCCTTTGAGAGCAACAAATTCCCCAATGTAGGACCCACTACAAAAGTCGCTTAGGACTCATTGGAAAAAAGTCATGACACAGCAAATCTCTTTCTATCATATTATCACAATAATTGCTGATAGAGTTGAATGAGTAATTACCAGCAACAAGATTGCTGTATATATGCTGTACAGATATAGAAACAAAGAAAATTTAAGCATATCATACATTTGTGATATTGTAAACTACCAGTATTCAAAAGGTATACACAAGGGAACTCTTAATATCTACCAAAATATAAACAAAGTATTAATTAAATGGAACATGTATCTCTTTATAATGAATCACCAAGACACACTACTAAGTTATATAAATATATTTGCTTTGGGGAATACCCTTTTGGACTCTTTTATTTTTCTTCATCTCCTAGCATATCACAAATCCCCAGAAATATGCCATGCTAATATTGCCAACCGAGTTCTTCCAAGCAGAGATGACATCAGCCATCTGTCACACAGTATTAATGCTGAGAAGCAAAGCCAACTATAGAGAAAATAAATACCTTTCATATCGATTAGCCAAATATTTATGTTGAGAATGAAATGATTAAAA
This sequence comes from Arvicanthis niloticus, assembly GCF_011762505.2. Classification (NCBI taxonomy): domain Eukaryota; kingdom Metazoa; phylum Chordata; class Mammalia; order Rodentia; family Muridae; genus Arvicanthis; species Arvicanthis niloticus. Next base: position 27,656,721 of record NC_047668.1, read on the forward strand.
TCTCACTATTCAAGCTAATTACCCTAAGTGAATATTTGCCTCCAAGTGAACGACACACCAGCAGTATGCTTGCCTTATTGCCTTGCTAAAACCAAATTTCATTGTGAACATGTGTGCTGCTGAGGGGCCTGCTCTAGACTTTGCAAAGTGTTGCGATACACCACCGTAGCTCTCTTTCAGCCTGCAGGTGTATCTCCTGCTGCCTTGATAGATTCAATCTATACACTGCATGGTACCAGCTTCCAGATGGCTGCTTTCTTGTTCTATTTTAAGTTACTCAATCTCTTTAAGGCAGATCCCTGGAGCTTGTCATCATAGGGTCAAACAATCAGTGTTTCCTACCTCTGACAATGCTGAAGCATCTATTTTTCTTAAGGTGGGTAAAGGTAGGCTAAATAGGCACCTGGCTTAATCACAATAAATAGTTCCACTATTTTCTAAATTGGGCCATTCTTCCAGATTCAATGGCTGCTGTGGTGATTATGCAGTCTTTCAGTGTTGAAAGGGGGTATTGTCAGTACTTGCTATGCCAGCTTTTATAAAACACATGTACACGTTGGAGGAAACAACTTTTTCTCTATTATATTTGAGTCTTTGGGGAAAGAGAGGTATTTTATAATTGTGTGTATATTATTCTTTCTGGGAAAGAAGTGATAAACAGTGGTTTATAGTTTGATTAAGTCATAAAAGGTGCTTTGAGCCTCTTCCTAGTGACATAAAGGTCACAGTATAGAATGTTCCTGTCAAGTCAAGTACTTCCATTTAGCTTAGCATGAAACAACCACTCTTCATAAATGAAACACGAAGGCAAAAATATTTTGGGAAAATCTAGTGCTTTATATAGTAATCAAAGTCAAAGGGTTATTTGATCTGTCTGGGAGATCAGTTACACTTCTTGGAAGCCACACAGAACTCTGGGTTTCTGTTCTGTGTGGCTTCCTAGAGAGTCCAAAAACAATTTGAAGTGAATAAGTAACCACTGTAACTATCATTTCTCTCTAAATGTTGAATTCATCAGATATGTGAAATTGGGAGCCATAAATCACATTCCCATGTCTTGGCCATTGGAAGTTTAAGAAAAAAACCAGGAATTTTATCTATGAAAACATAACACTAACAATGTATTCTACCCTTAACATTGGTTTTCCTTGGAAGAAGCTCTTAGTTTTCATAATAAGGGATTTAACCTATCCAGGAACATTTTTACACATTCTGTAATTTTCATTGTATTACATTATCATATCAAAATAGTACATACTTCTCAATGTGATGTTGCAATATTGAAATAAAAACAAGTAATAATCCATCTTAGCCAATGTGACGTTCCATGCTGAACCCTGCATGAGGCAAAGCCACCTCCAACAATCCTGTTTGCCACTGCTGCACCATTGTTACCAGGAAGAGGCACAGGAATAATTTCATGGCTGGAAGTAGGTCTTCTGTTTGAAAGACTTGCTCATTCTCTCAAAACTTCTAATTCCCACTAAGAGGAATGAGTGAAGAGGTGATCAGAAAAGAATCCCACTTCCGAACTCCTCTGCATAGAAACAAAGAATGACTCTTACCAACAGTTAGCATCTTCTGACATATCTGTTTTAGAATATTATCAATAGTGTTATCTTTCATATGCAGAGACATTTTTACTCCCCTTAATTATTAATTATAAAATTTGAAATGTCAATTTGCCCTCTCTTGTTCCATATAAAAATAAATTTATGTTGTACCAGTTTTTGTTTGGTATAAAACAAACTATTACACAAAATACATTGACTTCAATAAATAATTACTCATTTATTCATAGCTCTGCTGGTTATCACCTTAGATGGAATTTAAGCCAGACTGAGGTTCAGAAATCACATTTTATTTCACATGAATTTTGCCCGTTATAAAAATGCATACGACCATTGCTTATGTCAAGGTAAATAATGTTTGGTTCATTTATTATAATCGTAAGTTACATAAGCTTAAAACATGTGTGCATCTATGCGTATGTACAGAGGGTGGGGCAGTATTTGAGATTGCAGACACTGAGCATTGCTTTGTCACAAACTGAACAAGCTATACTCGTTCTGTTCTTTAATTGTGTCACCCATAAAATGACAACAAAATATGCTATAGATTTATTCTGAAACTGAGACACATTTAGAATAATGTCTCGTATAGTTCAGCCACAATTAGGAGGGCACCTAAAACATCTCTATCACAGTCCTTTCCAAGGGTCAAGGACTATTGCAGAAAGGGAGATGGAAAGATTGACAGAGCCAGAGGTCAGGAGAGACTGTTTTTAGCTAAAAAAAATTAAGTCAAACTGAAGAGAGAAGGAGTGAGTGTGGACCAAATAAATCAGCAAATGAAAATTTTTATTACTTTGGAAAAATTTTTTTGAACACAGAAAAGGGAAAATAGTAAAACAGAGGTATAAACACGAAAAAAATTAAGGAGCTAAAAACAAATAAATATTGTCCACCTGACCTATCTGATCCAATTATAACTTATACTGAGAAATCAAAATAGTCCTATAGATATAAACTTATCCTGGAATTAAAAACAATTTTTAAGTACTTTCATCAGAAATCACCATGTAAACACAGTCCACCCAGAAGAAGTGTATAAATGCAGAAAAATACTGTCTTGTGTTGACCTGTAGAAGCAGAGCAATTATGACTGAACACTGAGTATCGATTCTTTCTTATTTCAAGATAGCAGGGTCTCAGGTGTACACTTTTGACTCACTAAGGGAGGGTGCTCATGAGTTCTGGGGAGCCTGTGTTAAAGAATGGATTTCAGTTCAGCTTGTGCTACATAGCAAGAGTGTAATAAAGCAAACAAACTAGGTAAAATCAGTAAATTATGTTGTAGCAAACTTAGTGCCAATATTATTTTTAGTTAGTTGCTAGATTATGATTTGTTTGTCACTAGTTCATATTACATGTGTTGTAAAGTTTGTCTAGGTGTTTCAAACTGTATATATGACCTAGGTTTACTTCTGTACCTTCCCATGTAACCTGCATGTACTTCTCTTAAATGCAGATCACCCAATCAAACTCAGCACCTATTTGGTTATTGTACCATTGCAACTCTTAAGATAGGCTGGCTTTGTATATGGAAACATATACTACTACTCAGCCCTCTTTGGCTGTGGGCCACATGTTTGCTTTCCTGTTGCACTGATTGGCTTTAGGTGTTGGGTAGCTCTCTAGAGCACCTGTAAAGAATAGTTGTCCTTCAAGGGTTCACTTTACAATCCGAGTTGCTTCAGTCTCTACAAGAACTTGGGCTTACAACATTTCTACATAAGTACAAAGAGAGAGATAAAAATTTGAGTTAGCAATTCCGTGTAATAGCTAATGGCACCATACATCACTTTCATGCACATTTCTCAGAAGTACATCATATAGCTACATCTGTCTGCACAGTGTAAGTAACAAGCAGTTTCTTTATTTGATAATTAAATAGATGATCTTCCTTCTCTTATCAGAAAATCTAGTCACCTCAATGATCACTGCTAAGTATTAAGAGCTATTTTTGATTCAACATCAGAAGAAGAGATAGATTTCAAATTTCTTGACTCTGGGGTCTTGTATTGTAGCTATGATAAAGGACTGCACTTTATCATATGCAAGCTGCCAGCCTCACTCACAGAGTTAGTTCTTCATGTAGTCAGTAAAACTTTACTTGCTTCATGGCCTTTAAATTCACTCTCTTGTCTCCTCAAATATTGTGATTTCCAGCTTCATTTACCTTAGCTTGTGTCAGTACTTTAGTATCATATTCTCAGTAAAATTAGCTTGAATTTTTTCAAGAAGAAAGTAGAATCAATTGTTGCCAACTTTGTAAGAAAATATGCCACCTGTTAGCCTTCCCTGTTGTCTGTACTGAGCATGCTATGGTAATATGATATTTTCTGGCTGTTATTATTATTGTCAGTCAAATAAAAAATGCATGGATAAAAAAAATCAGATTTCCCAAATAAAGCGCTCTGTTTCTGTCTCTGTTTCTGTCTCTGTCCCTGTCTCTCTCCCTCTCTCCTTCCCACTTCTTTGTGTGTGTGTGTGTGTGTGTGTGTGTGTGTGTGTTCAACAGATTTTTTTTGAGGTGCTGGGAATCCAAAATGAAGAAAAAATAGTCTCTGTACACATGCAAAAGAAAAACGTTAAAATTGATACTTATTTTACAACATACATAAAAATCAACTCAAAAATCAATTAAGTAAACACAAAACCCAACTATTTAAAACCTGGAGAAGAAACTTAAGTAGAAGAACACTCTGGTACTTTGTTCACAGTGGTATTGAACATAACACCAAAAGCAAAAAACCAAGCCCAAGCCAGCTTCATCAAACAGAAAGCTTTTGTATAGCCAACAAGACAATATGACAGAAGTTCATCTAAGAGTGGAGGAAGATGCTTGCAAACATCTTAATTGAATGAAAATTTTCTTTACATGCAAGTAATATTTATGGTGTAGAAGCAAAAAAAAAAAAAACCCATAACTATTTGATTTATTTTTACTGTCTAAAAATGTAGAGAAAATGTTTTTTTTCTTTTATTAGATTTTTTAAATTTACATTTTAAGAGTTACCTCATTTCCCAGTTTACCTTCTGGAAACCCCCTATCTCATTCTTCCTCCCCCTACTTCTAGGAAGGTGTTCCCTCACCCACTTACCCCCTCCTGCCTCCCTGCCCTGGCATTGCCCTACACTGGGGCATTGAGCTTTCACAGGACCAAGGGCCTCTCCTCTCATTGATGCCTGACAAGACCATCCTCTGCTACATATGCAGCTAGAGCCATGGGTCTCTCCATTTGTACTCTTCAGTTGGTGGTTTAGTCTCTGGGAGCTTTGAGGAGGTTGGTTGGTTGATATTGTTGTTCTGTAGGAGGAACTAAGGTGGGAGGAGTAAAGAGAGGAAAAGGAGGAGGAAGGAGAGGAAGAGGAGAAAGAAGAGGAGGAACTAGGAGAGAGACAAGAACAGACAGAGGGGGACATAGAGGCTGATGTTTGCTTGTCTGTAGCAGTCAAAGGTAGTTGGCATATCTTGGTTGGGTATTCAGTTACACCTCTGATTGTAAGGGCATCTTGTTATTGATCATTACTAAATATATAAGCCTTTGGATAATCTAAGCATTAAAGTCTTATCTGTACCGAGCCTGTGTGGTTGGCAGGATGGTCTGGGCACTGCCCAGCATTTTGGAGACAGCATGGAAGATTGGCAGAGCAATCTCCCATGCTGGCATCTTGTGGGAGGCAGGGCTGGATTTTCTGGCTGGCCAATTCTAGCTGCGGCATCCACGTGGCCTCTGGCAACTGAACATGGTGTCTGATCTAGCCAGAGCTACTGCAGCTTAGATAATTGGCATGACTGGCAGCTGCATTTTTAAATAATTACTACAACTTTGTTCTTCCTATGAGGTGGCAAACCCCTTCAGCTCCTTCAGTCCTTTCTCTAACTTCTCCATTGGGGACCCAGTGCTTAGTCCAATGGTGGACTGCAAGCATCTGCCCCTGTATTTGTTAGGCTCTGGCAAAGCATCTCAGGAGACAGATATATCAGGCTCCTGTCAGCAAGGTCTTCTTGGCATTTGCAATAGTGCCAGGGTTTGGTTACTGCATATGGGATGGGTTCCCATGACTGCTCTGGCATGAATACAGACACACACTTAGTACACTCCTTCAATTTGAACAATATAGGTAAGATTTGTTTGTAGAAGAAAGTAACCTTGTTAGAAATTGATGTGTAATTGAGGGGCAGACAAAGCGATGAATCAGAGAAAGATTTTACAGAATGAGTCAGAGATAGGGTATGCCCAGCTCTCAGGAGAACAGACAGGAAAGGGAGAGTATTTAAGAGCAGATAGGGTATGCCCAGCTCTCAGGAGAACAGACAGGAAAGGGAGAGTATTTAAGAGCAGTGCAGGAAGAGAAAATAAGTTCTGTTTTGTTCAGATGAGGTCATGCAGGGCAGTGGATTTCTGTTTAGTTAGTCAGTTGAGAGTCATTGCTGTGAGTGCAGCGTAATGGAGTTGAGTTTCTTCATGAATTTATGAAGTTCAGTGCACATCAGCAGGGGGAGTTAAAGTCAGATAAAAAGAAAGAGCCAGAAGATTAGAACAAATTGCCAGAGTTAGTTTGAGCCAATCAGAGCAATTCAGTAAGAAGCTGAGGGAAGCCATATTGAATCAGTTAGCTCGGGAAGGAGTTTAAGACAGAACTGCTGAATTGAGCAGCCAGCCAGAGTTCAGAAAGAGCTAGAAAGGGTGATCATATTCAGTAGTAAGCCTCTAAGATGACAATTACATAAAAATTACCTTTATGTAAAGGAAGACACATTTATTTTAAAAGGTCATAAAAATTATTATCAACTATTTAACAGTGTTCAACAAAGCAAGAATATATAAAAGATAGACACGATGGACTAATACCTCACATTTTATAGAATAACTTTCATTAAAAACACAAAAGAGAACAAATGATGAGAAAGACATAGTGTAGTAGAATTTGTAATGTAAACCAAAATCATAGTGAAAAAATTCTTTCAGAAAGGAGGATATGCTTAGTTGTGCTACTTGCACATCTTCTCCTGTGTTTATTTTGGTATCAGATCTGTTATAATAACTGTACCAGTAGTTATTTATATGTGTATATACTTTTATGTACATAGGTAGAAATATTTTCTAAGTTGAAGGTTGTTTTAAATTAATATTCAAATAAAGCTAAAGAGAGGCTATCATTAGTATCAGTTGCCAATTTATAATTATTCTTCAGGCACAGTGATGGTTCAGTGGGTGGCACTTGATGCCAAGCTTAACAACCTGAATTTGGTCTCCAGAAAATATATGGTAGAAGAGAACCTGTTCCCATCACACATGTACCATAGCATGAATGTATGACCACACACACACACACACACATACACACACATACGACACAGACATACACACAGACACACATACACATATAGACACATAATAAAAATATTATTTTTTATAATAATAAATTATTAATAAATTAATTTATTTATTAATAATAAATATAATAATTTATTATTATATATAGGATATATTATAATTGTTTTTCTTGAATAAGTGACTTGATATACATAAATCATTGTATTTTTATTGGTTAAATCTTCTATGGCGCTGGTATTATATGGCTGATATTCATTTTCATACTTACTCTGACTCACCTTAATACCATTTAAATGAATACTATTCAGAAAACTTAGCTAATAGTTCTAGAAACAATCCTGGAGGACTAACCAGGTCAGTTAGTCATTTTCAAGGGTTATAGGTACTTTAAAGGAAATGATAAATGTTCTATAAAATTTTATAGAGAAAACAGATGAGCAAAGGCACATATGGTTCAACAATACACACACTGAAACGATCTAAATAATTTAATTTCTAAAATTAGAAGAAAGAAAGGGCCTCAATAATAAAAGGAGAAAATAAGCCACTGCAAAACTGCCTAAATTTGCTATGAACACATGGGAAAGCCACTGACGGTTTGAAATAAGAGGAAGGCAAAACTTTCCTAATTATATTTTTAAAATCCACTTACCAAAGAACTGAATATGGTTATGAAAGAACAATAGAATCTAAAAGTTAACAAGGATTTATTGTAATAATTAAGGTTAAATGTTTAGTATCTTATTAAGATATTGACAAAACAATTTAAAAGAGATAGAACTTAATAAATATTGAAACAGTAATAATTTCATTTGACTAGTTGGGTTAACTTGAGAAGTAAGAACATGAAGATTTCAGATGATATCCATGTACGATGTTTCTTGGTACATCTGCTTTAGAGAGACTGAAGACCTAACTAGATACTGCTGGGAATATTAGAGTTAAATACAGAGGATAATGAGAATATACATGCAAAACTTAAGAGACTGAGACTTATTCTTTTAGAGGAATTTTTCTGCATTTCACAAAACGAGGATAGAACAAAGTCAGAGGTTGAAATCATTTTTACAACATTTCCAAAAGAGGCTAACTTTCATCATTTTCAGGTCATTTATTGATCAATAATTGAATAATCTAATGAACTGTAGATAGAGTCCACAGAATGAGGTTACACAAATGCTTCATGCAAAAATATTTATGCTACGTGAAATAAAATAAATAATTCTAAAATGAATGACAGAGTCTTCTGTAGGAAAGTATGTCTGAAAAGTTTAAGAATGACTTTATACATGCTAATACTTATTTATCAACTATTAATAGAAAATTTATGTCCTCAAGAACTAAGAAGTGCTTGCAGAAGTTTTCTCAGGACTTCCTGTTGGCAGTAAGAGGCATATTTTATATATTTAAACTTGGATCTACATTTTCTTGTTGGCTAAGGTTGGAGAAAACATCTATAGTTTCCTGTGCATTAGTTCTAGATACACACACAGGATATTGCCATCACAGGACTAGCCAGAGGGACTTGGAGAACAATTTAGCAAGTAATGAGGCAAGTTTGCTCATGATTGCTGTCAGGACTGTTTTGCATTTCACTGAGTACAGGATCAGAATCCCTTTGGTAATGTGGGCCTTTAGAAGGGCTTGTAAGCATGTAGGGCAGACAGAAAGTGGGGTATGCTGGACAGTTGTATCTTGTTCACTCCAGAACTTCCAGGAGGTTAGAAGCACATGCCAGAGGTTAAGCCAAGGGGATATATTTCCCAAAAATCAGGACACTGAAAAGATGAAGTTGGGGCTGGCTCAATGGCTAAGAGTAGTTGTGGCTCTTGCAAAGGACACAGATTTGGTTAATTTCTCATCATTGATGTAGTGGTTTACAACCATCCCTAAGTCTACTTTCCAGGAGATCTAAAGTCCTTTTTCTCAATTATACAGAGAAAATATGCACACATAAAATAGAATGAATATCTACAAAAGAGAGGGAGCTGACTATTTTTTCCAATTTCAGTTGATCGCCAGATAATAATAAAGGGGCTAGTCTTTCAATTCAACTGTGAAGAAGTGATGCTTTCAGTAATGTACCCTGATATTGCTTGCCAGATTGTTGTTCTCCGTGAAGTGCCATTAAGCATTTACATAGCTGAGGTTCTGATTGCTTTGGAGCATCAGAGGTTCCTTTGCTATTTACAAGTCTTAGAATGTTTGCCATGGAGAGCAGGGCAGATGCAGTGGCAAAGAATGTATCCAATGCCAAATCTACAAGATTTCCTCCTGTACAAGATTCGTTCACCTGTTTTTACACGCCAGAATTAACTGCAGAGGAACTAATTAGTATTTCATGAGTTGCTATTTAAAGTGATAGGCCTTAAATACTGAGTATTTTCAAGCTGGTTGGTTTCACAAAATGTTTTAAATGTGACAGCCTAAGACATTTTGCTTGCTTCTATTTGAAAGTCATGTTTCTCTAAGCATTTAAAGACTAATTTTTTACTTCTGCCAATTATTAATAAAGTACATTAATGTTAACTCAAACATGTAGCAAATACATCTTAATTTCTGGTGCAAATTATACCCTGAGAAAATTGGTCTCATGTTTACATGATACTGAACTACAGTTGTCATCGGTTTTCCCATTCAGATTTTAATATTACAAAGACTTTTTATTGTTCTCTAACAGCAACAATGGAAAAAATACTCACAGGAAAACAAAATGTAGACACAAACAATCCCTCATTATTATTTATCTGCACTGCTTCCTGATACTTCTAAGGTAATAGGAACCATTTCAAAGCTAAAGACAGATTGGCTGCTGCAGATCAATGTATAAACCAGAACACTGAGAATCAATTTTTCTTGTACAAACTTCCCAAGCCCAGGTTTTAGGAAACCATCCATATTAAACAGACTCGTTCTGCTTAAAGCCTCAATCTGAAACTGCAGCCAATTTCAGTTAAAAAAAAAATTACATGTTGAATATTTTTTCCAGTCTCATGGGAAATTTTTATTTAATTTTCTAACATTTTCTTGAAATACTCATCACATATGTTTCAACAAATGTAAACATTACCTGTTGCTATTATCCTGGTTTTATTTTTAAAAGAATTATATTTACTATACCTGCAGATAGCTCACATGAAGAAAGAAACCTAATATTTATATTTTATAATAAATATTATGAATATCTCTCAAGAAAAGAAACTGTTCATATAATCTGATTTTCACATACAAGGCCTTGCTTCTAAATCAGAAAACATAAGGTTTTTCTTTTCTTTTTTTCTTTTCTTTCTTTTTTTTGGGGGGAGTTTTAACATTTTTTTTTAACTAGAGATAGTTTTTAACTATAAAGTAAAACGCTGCCTTTTAGCTATAGTTAATAAAACTTTTTTTCTTTGCAAAGGGGGGGAAATTAAGGAAGCTGTAAATAAGTAATGATTGCCAAAGATCAGAAGAATTTTACATAAGACCAAAGCAATTTAGCGTGATGCTTTGATACACATGCCTGAATAATTCAGCAGTGGTAATAACGGCGTCCTGAGACTCCCAACAGCTGATTTGTCCTCTGAGGCATTAGAAGATGATTAGACATGGGAAGGTTTTAGGTCATGAATTAATTTGGAGCCTTTACTAGGTGTAGGGTCAAGTGTCTTCTTTTAAATACTCACTATCCCATCTCCTCAGTGTAAACATATTAAAACATTATTGAGACACAGGTTGTCTATGGAGCACAGTCTACCAGTCAGTGAGAAAGCACAGCTAATTTCCTGAGTCAAGAATTCAGAATTAATTAGGTTTAATTTTTATGTACTTTCCGTTTTCTTCAGGAATATGTTTTTATACCCTCTTACTCACATGAAGATATGATACATAAAAAAATCAGTATCAAAATGATCTGAGTCTCAGATTAGTGTGAACTAGTACCTGTTGGTTGGTTTTGTTTTTTATTTTGTTGTTGTTGTTTTGGTTTTTCAGGAACTTAAATTTCCTCATGAGTAAAATTTATTTAAACAGCGTCACTGTGCTATGGCATTCATTTCCTGTTCTGAAATACCACATATATTTTTCTCTCCATGCAGTCTCTAAAGAAAGAGGCCTTTCATCCCTCAGCCCTCGCCCTGTCCTCCGTGTCTCCTCCGCATCTCACAACATTCACAGACTGCTCTTCCCATAACCCGATTTCTTCCTCACATCACAAGGTCTACACACACAACTTTAATCACCTTAAAAAAAAAAAAAACAAAAAAAACAAAAACATGTCTTTTCTCCAGACTTACTAACTTCATCTCTTCCTATTTATTTATTTATTTATTTATTTTTGGTTTTTTCGAGACAGGGTTTCTCTGTGTAGCCCTGGCTATCCTGAAACTCACTCTGTAGATCAGGCTGGCCTCGAACTCAGAAAACCGCCTGTCTCTGCCTCCCAAGTGCTGGGATTAAAGGCGTGCGCCACCACCGCCCGGCATCTCTTCCTATTTGAATGATTACTTTTCCTATTATATGTTTCTATTTCTCCACTACACATTGAAAAATTGTAATTTTAAAAAATACCAATATCCCCTCATATACTATAATTTCTTTCATTTTCCTTTTGGATTTATTTAAAGAATTTTATGTGTATGAGTCTTTTGCCTCAGTGTGTGTGTGTGTGTGTGTGTGTGTGTGTGTGTGTGTGTGTAGTTTATGCAGCCTGATGCCCACGAAAATCAGAAGAGGGTGTTGGATATTCTGGAATTATAGTTATAAACATTTGTGAGCCACAATGTGGGTGCTGAGAACTAAACCCTGGTTCTCTGGAATAGCAACCAGTGGTCTTAATCACTGAACCATCTATCCAGCCCCTACACTATGGATTTTTCTTTCTTTTATAAAGATAAGAACCATGTTTTGTTTTTGTATCTCTATAAACTGAACATTTTATATTGTGAATATTCAGTACATGCTTGGTATAGGAAAGGCAAATAAATACTTAAATAGACCAAGTTAGATTATCAAATATTATGGAAATAATGTATTTATTCTAGTAGTTATTAATTTTAAATCCTTGTGTAAATTCCTTCAGCCTGATCAAGTATCAGCAAAAAGCAAACATTTTCTAAGTTACAAGACTGGATTATGATCATATAGCATAGCAATTAAAATCAAATTATATGAGTACAGTGTAAAGGTTATTAATTAAATAATATGTAAAATATTATATTCTATATTCAACTGTCAATAAAAATTATGCTTTAAAAATATATGTAAATGTAATATATTTCTAGATTTTAAGACTATTTTTATTTATGAATATATATGTGTATGTGTGTGCGAGTACCAGGTGTTAGAAGTTACAGAGGCCGGAAAGGGGTAGTGAATTACTTGGGGCAGGAGTTAGAGGTGATTAAGAGCCTGACAGGGTTGCTGCAAGCTAAACTCAGGTCCTGTGGAAGAGCAGCAAGTGCTTTTAACAGCTGAGTCATTTCTCCAGCCCTGTATGCAACTATTTTAAAACTGCCAAGAGATCCAGGGTTACAAGGGATTTTTGCTTGTCATCACCTGTCTCAATCCAATAAAATAGAAAAACTACCATGCTCTTCATCTGTCAGTGTTTGTAGTTATTCTTTAATCCAAAAACGTCTTTTTAAACATTTACTTGGGAAAGTTAGACCTCCAGGCTCTGGCTAACACGTGAGCCAACGTAATAATCCCCAAGTCTTAAGAGGAGGACCAACACTATCAACTAACCTAGACCCCTGGGAATTACCAGAGCCTGAGCCACCAACCAAAGAGCATGAGAGGGCTGTGGTCCGAGGCCCCTCTGCGGCACAAATGTAGCAGAGGGCTGGCATGCCTGGCCTCAGGGGGAGAGATTGCACCTAATCCTGCAGAGGCTTGAGACACCAGGGTGAGGGTGTGGAGAGGCACCCTCTTAGAGGCAAAGGTGAGGGACGTTGGGGAGATAAACTCTGCAAGAGGAGGGGGAACATTTGAGATATAAATAAATAAATGAATAAATAAATAAAGCATGTCTAACATGTCAGCACACAGTCTCCAAAGTTCCTCCCAGCTGACTCTTTAACATTGCTCTGTTCTTTATTAGGAAATCTTCTGCACAAGAAATGGAGCTACAGCAATATCCAGGCTTATGTTATTAGTGAGCCATATGCTACCGACTTTTTTAGTTTGTGTTTTTCTTAAATTTTATTTTACTATCCTCCCCAAAAGCGTATCCTATGTTTGAAAATGATTCTCTTTGTTTTCAAAAGGTGCTAAGGAATGGAAAAATTGAAAGTGGCTTTGAACAGTTATCTCCTACTGGGCACTGGAGCGTTTGTATCTCCCCAATAGTCTTCTCATTAACAGCAAGCAGTACAAGTGGTCAGGTTGCCAATCGCCCAGGAGGTCCAGCCAGAAGACATCTGTGCCTTCGGGTGCAAGACTTGCTGGGCTGACTAATCATGCAATGTGTTTGCAATTAAAATAGCACTGTTTCGACTCTGCCAGCGAGTGCTTCCCAGTTTTCATATGTGTCCTGGCGACTCTAAGTGGCACGTCAGTGGTGCTTGTGTTGAGGTTTGTTGTAAAGATAAACTTCAGACTAAACGTTAAACTAGGAAGATTGATATGAACAAGTGAACCAGGTGATTGTAAATGACCTCAGGCAATATTAATAACCTTAATAATGGGAACAGGTATGGAATTACATCTAATTTACTTTTTCTGTTAGAGAATTCATACCATTGGGAGGCAATGATGCTTCTCATTTACATGCAAAATATTATACATATTTTTAAAAATCCTTGTGGTTACTTTATATCTAATGAGAAAAAAAATTTTCATGATTATTTTTAAAATATAGTTATGCCTGGTGAGATGGTTCATCGGATAAAGGTTCTTATTACAAAAGCTCTCAGCTTACATAAAATATTTTGATATATTAAAGTGTAAAATCAACTCAAAAGAACTTGCATATTAGGAGTTTATCTACGTAAGTACACAAGCATGGATATGTAGGAAACTCAGTGTAGACAAACACAGTTACAACAATAAATATAGGCATAGCTATGCACATAGATGTTCATTAATAAATCAAGATACAATTTTAGAAGTAGAAAAATTCTCAATTCCCATATATTGTAGGACCTACAGATTCACAAAAGTCACGTTCTTTCTAATTGTCCTCCACCCTTCATTTGGCCCCAGTACGTCTTCAGTTGCACTTCTATAGTTATATGTAGACATACTTTTGTGATATGTTTTTGGATTCTTATGTTGTGGTACCATTAAACTAATGCTGAGTTACAGACCAAGAATTGTACCATGGCTCTTGACTATGGCTGAAAGCTTACTCAAGCTTTCCTTCCTACTTCTGCTTTGAAAACATTGATAGATGGTATTAATTTTCTAAATCCACAGCCTTTGATCCTACAAGTTATGTCCTTATATCACATTCAGTGAATGAGAGACATACCTGAATGAAAAAACGTTCTAGAACATGTTAAGTTTCACTGAAGTATTATAAGATCTGAATCATAACCACCAACTTCCCCAGAGTACATTTTTATTCTCTCCTGGCATTTCTATTGATAATCTGGGTTGTATATTTTTAATTTATCTGAAAACAAAATATTCATATATATTCACATTTAAAATCAAAATGTTTTTTTCTAAATTACTCAGAGGGACATGAGAAAGGTAGTTATGAAACTATTCTTTTCAGTTTCATTATTTTATTTTTAAAAAGTTGATCAGAGGATATAATTCTATTTTTCCTGAACACTATGTATTGTTTTGGCAAATTTTGTTTTTCTATTGATGATTTTTTTTTAGGATGAAGTCAAAGGATTTAATAGAAAAAAATGTGTAGTGAAGATAGCAACATACATTCAAATACCTTTATTCTCAAGAATGTTTGTGCATTTGTATAATGGGTAATATATGAGGGTCAATATTTGGCAAACATTTGGTTCACGCAGTCATTCCTATGACATAAATCTACAATTGAAGATTTGAATAATAGCAACTAATCTAGTAATGAGGTTTCTGCATTTGAGAGTAAAAACAGAAAGGGGAAATTGTGTTAGGTGAGAATTGAAGGTTCATGGCCACAGTGTTTGCCTTGTACAACATGGATCCCAGAATGAGACTGCACTGCTCCAGATCTCTGTGAGTCGTGTCTCCAGCATATGATTGAAACCTAAGAGTACTCCATTGAGAAGGTCAAATATTTACTCCACTTCCAAAGACATGGAACCATGTGTGTGTGCATGTGTCTGTGTATGTTTATTTGTGTGAGATGTCCACATATTTGTCTGTCATATATATGAACAAACATACATATGTGTACAAATATCTACTATGTCCACTGCTATTTCAAGGTGTATTAGATTATGCATGCATATTCATATAAGCATACACATATATTATATATATGCACATATAAACATGCCTTTAGGCTATAAGTTTTATTTATTTATTTCAAAATGGAATTTTAACAATCTATTATTATTGAACATGAATAGATCAGTAGATAGTAATTAGAAAAAATAACTACTCATGGCATCTATAAATCACCCACATTCTGTTCAAATCTTGGTTTACTTCTTTCTCTTTTTTTCTCTTCATTTCCTGATTCCTTGTCTTTCTCTAATATGTTAATCAGTTTATAATGTTAATTAGTTTATAATTATGTAATATGTAATTAATATTTAAGATATTCCCCCAAAGGTTATTATAAGATTATAGAGTTATTTTTAATGATACTTTAAATAACTTATTTAAATAAAATTCACTCATGTATAGTCATTTAAATTGTTCCTTGTTGGATAAAATTATATATTATTAAAATTTGTTATTTTAAAAGGGAACTTAAGGCAACCTGATAGAAGTAAAACTAAAAACTACAACTTCTAAGTTATATTCTTGTTTCCAACTTAAATGAGATTCTAAACTTCTGTGCATGTGAACCTCATCTTTATCTGCTTTCTTTGGTTCTTTCTCTTTGCTTCTTTCCTCTTTCTTTTTGAGAATGAAGCATAAATTATGCAAATGGAATATTCATTTATGAAATTCTTAATAAATAATGGAGTAAAATAAATGTTTTTGTTTTTTCTTTTTATGCAAAAGAAATATCACATGTTTCTCATGGTCTTTCTTGAAAGCAACTGAGGAATTCATGTTAATGTACTGTTAGCCAAAGGCAGAGAATTGAAGGGTTTTTGTTTGTTTTTTTGTTTGTTTTCTTTCTTTGTTTTTGGAAGGGAAGATCAACTGTTAATGTGTTATTTAAAAGTAATTTTTAATTTAGAAAAGTAGAACTTAACACATGTAATATTGGAAAAGTATCAGATTAAACACATGTAGAAGAAAGAATGCTCTGATTCTCAATAAATATTGTTTTACATTAATTGGCAAAATGACTTTATTGAAATAAGATTCTTCCCTAATCATCTGTTTTTCTAACTTCAAAAAGCATTAAGGAATAGTGGGCTTAACCTTCCAGTCTTTGAAATTACAAACAAATTCAAAGGAGACTAAAGATACTCCCAGCCAAAATGAATCTGAGTACCATACAAATAAGGTGACTGTGCATAATGAAGCCTTGCCCCAATTTTAGTCAGAATTCTATAGATTTCAGTGTGCATAACTTACTTTTTTTAAACCAGAGTAACCAGTTATAACTATTTGCAAGGTATTTGATATAAGTAACTCTCTGATTATGGAGGTGCTTTGAGATAATCACTATCCAATTTACAAAAGATCAGTGAATTCAGGTCAAAGAGTTTTCCTGAGACACTGTAGACAAACTAATTTTGCTTTAAATTTAGAATCTGAACTTTTAATATTAAATTTTACTAAATATAACTTGATATTTTTCCTCAAAAATTTACAAAGAGCATTTGATTGTATAAATATTTTCTAAATAAATGGCTTTCAACATAATACTACATGAATTACAAGAGATTTATATTGTCATGTAAACCCATGATGCAGGTACAGATTTCAGAGATAAGCATAATTTAGTAGGTGGATATTGTCATGGTGACATATTTTATATTCACAAATGGACAAATTCAAGTTGTTTCTAGAATGTGTTTGTAAAGTTTTAAGTCAAGTTTCTGAAGTGTTTAACATTTGGAATAAAGGATGCAGGTGACTAATTACAGTACCAAACTCCAAACTTTTGAATGGATAATCTTGAAAACTTGATACTTAAAACTGTTGTGACTTGCTTACTTTAATAAAGTTCAGTCTCATATTTTAATGAACAGAAATTCACCTTCCAAATAATTAAATTTTATTTTATCTTTATGATAATTTAGTAGATATTTTGGTTTTGTTTTGCCACTCCTTATTGCTGCTTTCTCTGGGATAATGAAAGAGCCGGACTCCAAAATAAATCACATTTGATGTAAGTACTTATTGCCTAATGACAGCCTCATCATTTTGTTTGATTAGAATAGTTCCCTTGATATTTTATATATATTTGTTGAAAAAGTCTTCATTTGTACAAAAATGAGGGGCATAAAGGTAAAAAAATTTAGTTATAAAAAACAGATATTAATATACAATTACATTTTAGTATTGTTCATATTTTTTTCTGTGCAGTTAGGGTACTCGATGCCTCTTAGATTTGATCAAAGCAGTACACTATAAACAAGCCATCAACACAACATTCATTTCAAGATTTCCTCCTTGATCAATATATTTCAAATATATTTCTTTCTACACCTAAATTTTAACAATCATTTGACTACTGAATGTGTTTGTCATCATTCCTGAAACTGAAAATAAATGAAGCCTCTCTTCTCTTAGGAAGGCAGTGAGAAAAAATCATACTAGAGAAAAGACACAAAAATTGACAGTAAAAGGAGAAAGGATATGCAAGAAGTTCAATATTTGAAGATGTTCTTTGAGACTCTATATTTTTCTCTAGTCTTTATCACTATTGTACTCAGTGCTAACTCTGTCCAGACTGCAGATAACTTGCAGATAAGTCTATGGAGCTAATGAGTATGTTTAATACTATCTAGAAAAAGTCAAAACCTAAAAGGTCTCATTTTTGAGAGATCATAAGCTACTTGCCTAAGGTGGCTTTCCTCCTCTGAGGATATTTGGCAAAAGTCAGGGGTAGTATAACAAGATAAATGGGCTTTTGGGTAGTTTGCTCAGGTCAGCCTCCGTTCTGGTGGGCATACACTAGAATTACAGTGTGTGGAGCAGGTCGGAAGAGATGGTCAGGATAGTACTCAGAGGCTTTGAGGGCATTTTGATAAGTGGATATTCAAATACATACAAAAGCATTAGTTTCTGGTGGTTTCAAAACAGAGAAGAAGCCAGAAAAGGAATTTCACAGGACAATATACAAATGGTTAACTAGAATAACCTCATGGTTTCTAGGACAGAAGGACCATTGGGGTATTAAGATAAAAAGAAGTAGAGAGGGTTTAAGTGAGAATTGTATACAGGAATTGTTTGGGAGAAATATATCTGCTAAATTGCTTAGTATAGTCAACTGGCCAGCTTCTATAAAAGTCTTAATACAACATTTCAAATATATATATCATAATTACCATTTGTTATTTTGTTTCAATTTACCTTAAATATTTGTAGTATTTAAGATGTTCAGATACTAGAGAAAAATTTTTATTGGATATTTTATTTACATTTCAGATGTGATCCCCTTTCCCCATTTTCCTCCCACCCAGGAACCCCCATCCCATCCCCCCTCCTCCTGCTTCTATGAGGATGTGCCCCCACCCACCCACTCCCACCTCTCCACTCCCACCTCCCCACCCATGAATTCCCCCACACTGGGGCATCCAGCCTTCACTAGACCAAGGACTTCCTCTCCCACCTATGCCCTACAATGCCTTCCTCCCCTATATATACAGCTGGAGCCATGGGTCTCTCCCTATGTGCTCCCAGGCGGGTGGTTTAGACCCTGTGCGCTCTGGTTGGTTGATATTGTTGCTTTCCCCATGGGGCCACAAACCCTTTCAGCTCCTTCAGTCTTCTCTCTCACTCCTCCATTGGGAACCCCATGATCAGTTTAATGGTTAGCTGTGAAAATTTAAAGAAAAGAATGTGAGTTGTCCTGAATATCTGATAAAATAATTTAAGAGAAAAAGAAAAGAAAAAAAAACTGAGTAGAAGAATGGATTACATTGGATTGGCCTGATAGTCAAGGTCCCTATTTGAACATCATTAGTCAAGCAAATCAAATTAAAATATCTGAGCTCTCCAAAAAAAATCTTGGTATAATTGGAGAATGTTATAAAGCATTCAATATTGCTATGGAAAAAGTACAGTAGTGTATTTATTGGGTTAAATGGCACATACAGCAGTTACAGTGTTGGCAAATATGAATTGATGACCACTGTGTATGTTTATGAAGCTTTATAGTGCTTATTTATAATGAAGAAGAGGACTGGTTTTCACAGTCAAGAGCAGAGTTCCTGTGAAAAGTCATTATAGGAAGTGTGACAGGAGAAGAAAGAGGGAGAAGGAGGAGAGGTGGTGGCTTTGGTGAGCGAGAAGTGTGATGAAAGGGAGGACCAATATTATAAAGCAACATTCTCCATTAAGTTTTTAGAATACTATGGAGAGTCATAACTGTGGCAAGATAATCTCTTTTGAGAATCCTCATGCACTATAAGGAGGGTGTGAATGAGTGTAGTCATTATGGAAAATGATATGCAGGCTGTCTCAAAAACTGAAAATAGAAAATCAATAGGATCCAAGAATCCCAACTCTGGATATTTATTAAAAGTACACATCTCAAAATATTGTCCACCCTCTTTATTCATTGCAACATTATTCACAATTTAAAACAAATAGAATCAACCTCTATATTGAGTAAGGGATGAATGGTCAAAAAAATCTCTCTAGCTCCCTCTCACTTGCTCTCCTACCCCCGCTACCCATGTGTGTGTGTGCTCTATTGCGTTCTATTCACCCTTTAACAATAAGGGACACTTTGTCATTTGAGAGAGTATAGACAACATGGAGTATACTTGAGGCCATCTTGTAAAGCAAAAGAAACCAATCACAAAATGACTCCTCCTCCATGATCTCACATAAAGGATCTAAAAAGGGCATGGCTAGAATTCACAAGGTCTTGGATTTGATTCAAAGCATTTCAAAATTAGAGCTCATAAAAAGAAGGTATGATGGTGATTACCAAATTCTGAGATGAGTATAGATTGGGTAGATGGGTGAAGAAGTGCTCCTCAAATAGTGCAGTCTTGATTAGAGAGGATTAGTAAATTACTGAGATCTGCTGCATGGTTTAATAATTGTAGTCAGTAATAATATATCATATTCTGGGTATGATGGCTCATCTTATAAATATGGAGGAAGTAGCAGGAGAGGTTTGAGGACAGTTCAGGATTCGTGTGAATCAAGAGCTGAAATATAGCTAGATGGTAGAATGGTTGTGAGAACAAATGATTCTACCATAGATATGGGGGATTAATTATATATATATATAATATATTTATATGTTATATATAATATATATAATTATATATATTATATATAATTTATATATATAATATATACATATATTAGCAGAGAGTAGGGAACCTATCATTATCATAAATTAAGTAAGCATCATGCTCAGGAAATGAAACTGAATCTTTAAAAGTAACGGTACAAAATTAACAAATGTAGCATCTCTGGTTGCAACGGTATCAGGGGACACAGCCTGAAGACATTGCTGGGCTGGCGATATCAGTTTTGGGAGTGCAGAAATAGCCAATGAAGAAAACAGAGCCTCAGTAGCAAAAAAGTGGATACCCATGTGTTAATGTGGCTGAAGGGACTCTCCACACATATTGAAGCTGAATTATTTGTATACTTTGAAGCCAGCAACAGATTTAGCTGCTTAATTTGGAAATATCTTTCAAATCGACAGAATCAGTATTTGTATCACTAGCAAAGGTGATGCTGGCACAGTGATACCACCATGCTTGGTACACTGAAGATACTTGGATCTGGAATGCCCTTCAAAGGCTCACGTGTTAAGGGTTTGGATCCAGTGAGTCTCTTTTGGAACATGAGAGAACCTTTAGGAGGAGGGGACTACTGGGGATTTCTAAGGGCACTGGGGCATGCCTGTGAAGGGCAGTGTGAGTAGCACCATCTCTTCTTTCCTCGTCATCGTTACCAGCCATGAGGAACTTTACTCAGCTGTGCCTTTCCTCTATGGAATCTCACTGTGATCATTCCCCCCCCCTTTTTTATTAATCACCATTCAGCATGGATAAGCTTCCTTTTAGTCCTTTTACTTTACCCACCGACTCCTTCCTATACATAGTTTGAAGAAGGATCTGTCCATCTCTATCATGTTGAGGCAATTCTGGTTCTAGTTAATTTCATGTCAGTCTCATCAGAACAAGAGGCCATCTTTATCATTAATGTTGTAATCTAAAGATTAGGAGGGCTTTAATTCAGTTGGAAAGCCACTTTTTCTTTCTGTGTCACAGGTGTGTCCTACTTGTCTCCATGTTTCCTCCATTCTTTAACCACTTCCCCACAGCCCATCCCCCTGCTTGGGATTTCTAGCCATCTAAAATGTGACGTTTTAGGGTATGAGCATCAAGTGATTCTATTGTGAATACTGTAGGATCTTAGGGAGGAAAGGCATATGGAGTTTGTGGTTTTTTTTTTTTTTTCAGTTTAACACAGACTTAGATGTATCTGGGAAGAGAGACTAAATTGTTATAACACTTCCATAAGACTGGCCTATGGCATGTTGGTGGTTCCTTTTCTTGACTAGTGACTGATGTAGGTGGGCTCATCCCATGAGGCAGATGTGACACCACTGGGCTGGAGTCCTTGCATTGTAAGAAAGCAGGCTGAACAAGCAATGCGGACTAAGCAAGATTGCAAGCAGTAATCTGAAATGAACCTTATCCTGCCTGAGCTGCTTTTAGTTTGAGTTTCATCAGAGAATTATTAAGTGAACTAAACAGAGTCTAAGGGCCATTTTTCACATAAGTTCCACACTAATGAGACTATGTTGGAGTGATTAGAAATGCACTCTGAGAAATATCTCTCTTGAGTTTATCCAGTTAGGTCTCTTGCCTAAACTGTCAGTCTCTTCCCATAGTGCTTTGCTACAGTAATTAATGAGAAAAAGCACTTCGCCTAGAAGTTTTCTATTATTTAAGCGATTGAGTAATTCTATAGGGAAATAGCCTTCAGGCCATAAATACCCATGAGAAGTCTACTATGTTGGACATTTTTGCACATACTTTCAACACTTGAACTCAGTCACCCATGAAGAGTTTGCTATCCTTCTGAGTGTGAGGGTCCTTGATATGGTTGTGCCTGTGTCAACAAAATACTCAGAGTATCACTCATCCAGGCCTTCCTGCTCCCACTACACCTCGACTTGGCTGAAATTGGGTTACCATAGCACTTAAGAACAATACATGTGCAAAATCAAGCCAATGATATTAATCAATATTACAACAGCCAGCATCAGTTAAACTCAATGGGTTACAGGAGGAAAAGTAGCCAGAGGATGAAAAGATGGCGGGATCTCAGGATGGGGGACATATTACAGGGGCCTAGAGAGAGCAGGAAGTAGAAGTTGGATTTGGATACATACAAGATACATTGTTTACGTGTGTGAAATTGTCAAAGAATAACTAAAAGACGTTGTGTTAAAAAGAACAATTAAAGAAATAGGTGCTGGTTTTAAAAAAAAAGAAAAAGAAGAAAATAAATAAAGCATGACTTCAAGAGATTGTAAGAGTACATTTAGAATAGTATTGGATTCCAGGGTATCTTGGTCGGGCCAGGCCCAGGCAGAGATCCAGCACCGGAGAGGGTGGGACTCTGTTGACATGTGTTGGTTGACTTCAACCTCAATTGCCAACAGAACAGATGGCACCTGGCTGGAATTGTCCCTGGTCATGGAGGTGACATGAGCCAGACGGCACTGTGGGAAGCTGAGAGCCTCTGCCCTCCATATCAGAAAGAAACAGAACATTGATTCCAATACTCTTCAGCTTCCTCTCAGCTTGATATAGTAAAGGTGTTATAAAACATGTGACTGTATCTGAAGTATATATATATATATATATATATATATATATATATATATATATATATATGTTTGATAGAATAAAATAAGCAACCATGTATCTATTACCAAATCAAAAAATAAATACTATTTCACTACTTCAAGTTTTCCTTATTGGGGCTTGAGAGATGATGCCTGGCTAAGAGCATGGACTGCTCTTACATAGGACTCAAGTTCAATTCCCAGAACCAGAACTAGATGGCTCACAAGTCCCTGTAATTGAAATTCTAGATAATACTTCCTGGCCTCCCAATACCTCTAACCTCCACTGACACCTGTATTCACATGCACAAGGTCAACACAGAAACTTATACATACATGTAATTAAAAATAATAGAAACATTCAGCCCTAAATGGATGTTTTCATTGAATCTTTTCCTTGAAGATCAGGGGACCCAGTGGAAATGGAGGTAGAAAAAGTTTAAGAGCGAGAGGGGATGGAGGGAGGACACTAAGGGAAAACGTCTCTCTAAATTAACAGGATAAACAAACATGAACACACAGAAACTGAGGTAAAATGCACAGGGCCTGCAAAGAACTGCAGCTCTAAGACCACATGGGGTCTTAGAGCTGAAAGAAGTGGACACTTGCCACATCCTTAGCCCAGAAGCTCTTTCTAATTGAAGGCCACTTGCCAATGAAATTTGAGTTTTTTCTAAGGGAGTCTCGTTGGAAAGACAAACCACTCTTAAGGGTAGGCTGCATGCCCGGCAGTAGACGGCCACAGAAAAGGGACTCAACGGCATCTTTGGAGGTTCCTTGTCTCACAATGTTGTCAGGGTTTTTTTTATCTTATTTTTTATTTTCATTTTGTTTAGTTTATATGTGTTTTCTCTATATTTGTCCTTTGTGTATATAAAATTGCTTCCAGTTAATATTTTTTGTGGGGTTCCAGAATGTGTGAATGAGTGAGTCTTTGTGTCTATATCCCCTTCTCATGCCTTTTCTTAGGCTCTTTTCCTTCTATTTGTTTCTTGTGTCCTATTGTAATGTGTTAGTTTTTCCTTTCCTTTTCTTTTCTTTGTTATGTGAGATGATATAATACAATGTTTCATTTTAATATTTCTTTTTAAATAAAACATTCTTACCTAAGCATGTATTGACTTCGCCAGTATAACTGTCTATCACGGTAAGGGCTCTGAGCATATTTCAAGAAATGGCGTCTGGCTTTCACTAGAAACTGTGAATTTCTCAACACTGCAGCCCAGAAATGATCAGTGTCATTTGAACCATGCTTAAAAAGTCTAAGTTCTCTCATGTCTGTTTCATGCTTGTCTTGAGGGAGGGCGGATAGGGGCTTGGGTTGTTTGGAAAGCAGTCTTTCTCTCTGTGGCTACAGCAGAGCTTGTCAGTTTCTATATCCTGTTTAATTTCTCTACAGTATTTATCAATGTCTCTTTGTTTCTGACATTAAAAAAAGACAGTTTTAAATTTTTATCTTACATCTAAAATTTCCATGTTAAGTGTGCTGGCTGACTAATCTGACATATCAAAATAAAATTCCAGTGTTTTTGTTGTTGCTTTGTTATTGTTCCGATAATCATTACTTCTATCATTGTTGATAGTTCTGCATTATTCCCAAGACTTAGAACAACTTTGATGTCATTTACTTCTGTATTCGCCTAGCTAGAACTGATGCATAATGAGAAGTAAGAAAATATTATTTATATAAAAAATAAATTTTCATATAGTACATGATCTTAAAGGGCATGCTATAAAATGTCTTACACTGACAGATTTTTAATTATCCTCTTTAAATTAGTTAATACTTGTTCATATGTAATAAAAGATTGTTAAGTTTTATTTATTAATATTTATTGATAATTTTCTGTATATGCTAGAAAAGCTTTACTTATTAGTGTAACAAAGTTATTAATTTTTTAATGTCACATCAATTTTGACTCTCATTAAGTTCAATTTAATCACAGCCACATTTTTAATTCATTGAAATGTATATTACAGATTATTAATATATTCTTAGAATATTATACATTTAACTCCATGAATTATGTTTTTCCCCGCATATTAGTAAATCAAGTAATTTTAGCCTTAAAGTAATACCAGACTTATGGAGTACTCTTTTTTGCATTATCTGGACTACTTGATATGAGTCTTAAATATTTGTGTCAAATATTTTTTAGAAGTTCCCTATAACATCTAGGATTTACGTTGTCTGTGAACTCTAATCTGTGGAATTTGAGAAATAAGTTTCTTTGAGTCAGTTTTAGATTTTAGATTTTTTTAGTTTTAGTTTTAGATTTTTCTGTTTCATAAGTGCTTGCTTCTTGTAAACAATGATATAAAATATATATTTAATTTCAATTGTCATTTTACTGTATAACTATTTTTTCTCCACAGTTTCTTCTATCTCCTACTGTGCCTTCAATTGTCACAGTTTCTCTCATTTTGGGGAAAAATGTTTACAGCGTAGTATAGTACCTGTATTGTCTGGGAAATGAAAGCAATATTTTCTCTTATTTCTCACAAGATTCATAGATAAGCTCCCATAACCAAGGACAGATTCAAAATAAAATAAATACAAGCTTAGTGACTATTTGTGTGTCTGTGTATCTCTCTGTGTGTATATGTGTGCTTATATGTTTCTCTCTCTCTCTCTCTCTCTCTCTCTCTCTCTCTCTGTATTTATGTAACATTGAAACTTTAAGATGCAAAGAAACATTGAATTTCCCTACTGCATTTTATTTAATAGTGTACATGTTCCTTCAAACTCAACCTATAAACAGTATTTTTGCTGAATTCAAAGTGTTTACCATATCCATTATATGTTAATCAATTTAAGATAGAAATATACTTTACATTTTTGAGTGAATGGAGTATTTATTATAGTATTATAGTATAATACTATTAACAAAATATTTGACACACACACATGATTTGTTTGTTCTTCTCTGCCAGGTGAGTTGATCAGTCTTTTCTAATTTAAAAATGAAGAGTGCTAGTAAGAAAGCTTTTTCCGAGTTCATGAATTCTCCTCTTCTCTCTTTTTTATGTTTTCAAGGTTTTGAAATTCATATTTTCTTTCCATACATGTCATTTTTTATTTTTCCTACACAAACCTTGTTCTCCTGATACCTGTTCAAATAAAACAACAGCTACAAGCAAGCCCCAATAGTATTGCTTTGTCCATCTCTTATGTCCCCAATGTTCAATGATCCATTACTAATCTTCATCACTACAGAGAAATCTGTGCCACATACCCTGACCCTTTAACCCTTCAGAATGTTTCCTCACACTATGCCACCTGGCCCTGAAACCAGTTCATAGTCATATACCTTTTGTTTCAATGGCACCCGATCTAAAGTGGTAGTTTTCTTTAAGAGGTATCTGCAGTTCCTGTTCTAGTAACAAATCACAAATCTGCTACTTACTGAAAGACCAATGTATTTCTCATCCATAATATTTAATTGATATAGCAATCGTGGTCTGTCTTGCAACATGGTTTTGCTCTATGAAATAAAACTAGTACACTTATTCAAATAACTTCTTATATGATGTGGAAATACAGACAACAACAGCAATTAATAATAATAATAATAATAATAATAATAATAATAATAATAATAATAACAGTGGTGCTGGGAATAAGTAAATACTTCGTAATTAAAAACACAATTAGTGAATTTGAATGAAACATTTCATAGATACATTTCTTGATTTTCATACTTGTGTGTGTGCCTTAATGTGCATGCACACAGATATGGGTGCACACGGAGGACAGAGATTGACACTAATTGTCTTTGTTAATCACTCTCTGCTTTTGTTAATGTCAGTGGTCACTTACCATTGAAAACATTCCTATGCTATTGTTTTCATTTCATAGATTAGCATGTTGAACCAGTTGTGGAACTTAAGAGATGGATGAAAATATTCTGGTAGAGATTCTAAGCACTTTGAAAATTAATAACTATTAGCTGACATTAATTATTGAGTTGACTTGTGACTGTGTGGTCATGAATGCGTAGAAGTACGTGAACTTCTCTAGAGATAAAGTAGTTACTTGTTTAGAACGAGGCTTTGTCATCCCCACCTTGGCTGGTCCAGATGGGAAAGTTGCTGATATTTAGGTTTCTGCATTCTCTCTCAATAAGGAGCTTTTGGCTGTCAGTTGGGCCGTTGTGGAAGGAACCGAGTGTCTCCAAATGCCTAACTTGATTGGAAGCTTCCTCTACCCTTGTGGACCCAGGTGAGTCACAACTCCACAGAGCTGTGAGACCTGTTTTGCTCAACAGATGCAAAGAAGAGCAGATGATCTTAATACAGAAATGCTGGTAGTCAATATCCCTATGAAACACATTTTTATCAATGGGAATTAGGAGACAGGCTAACTTGTCAAAAGTCTCTTTTCCTTTTTTCTGCGGCAGTCTAAGGAAATGTGCAGATACCTCCAATATGGCTAAGCTGTAAACACTGTTGTGTGGATCTTTGACTCAGTTGAAAAACGCTTCTTGGTTTCTTTTTTTTTTTTTTTTTACTCTGATAACTCTTTCATCTTTGTTCCCCCCATCTTTGCTCTATAATTGTTTTTAGGAATAAGAGGGTGGAAGCTGTATTTGGCTTCTGTGTTCAAGAAAGCCAGAAAAGTTCAGCATCAAAGGTCATATGTCGTAAGCCAAAAGAAAGTTGTTGGATGTAACAAGACATTTTATCTCCTTTATTGGGTTCTTTTTTTTTCATTTAAAAAGTAGATTTTTTTCTTTCAAGTGAACAAGACATTTTATGTATTAAACTTAACTTTTAGTTTGTCAAGAATGGATTTGTTTAAAATCCGTATTTAATGTGCATATATGCAGAAACAAATAAACTTAACATACCACCTGCACAGGAACAAGGTTAGCCCCCCATCATGATAGAATGGGTGTGGTTAGTGCAAATCTATTGCAGGTAAGAAGGTTCTGTGCATTCCACCAGAGAAATGCGAAGGATGCCAACCACAAGAGCCAAGTTAAGTTTTGTCTGATCGCCTGGAAGCCTAAGGGACACCGTGTAGCTCCAATATCCTGACAGGAGTAACTGCTTAAACTCTCAGCCATGGACATCTTCCCTGGAGCTAGAGCCATATTCCAATTTACTTTCTATTCAGAAGTCATTTAGATTTCCTAAGAGTGTCTATGGCTTCTGCTGCTTTCCTTCGTTTCCAAGGAGACTCCTCACTCTGCCCAACCCTGAGGATGTTCCTACTGCACTTTCCATGACTTCTCAGAGCTTCTGTACCAGCTCTGCCAACCGTGTGTTCTGTTCACCTATGATCTGGCTCTGCTCTAGCAGTTTCTGGTCTTGGTCTTGAAGCTGTTTCTACTGTTCTTGCACTTTGGTGCTCTAAGACCCCGGAGAGGAGACCCTCACTCAACTCTCCGGATGTCACAGCCACCCAATAATTCACAAGACACCAACCTAGATGCAATCATCAAGAGGTATATTTCGGGATCAACCGGCTTATGGTCAATCCATAACTTCCGCAGGAGCAGAAGAATTGACAAGACAGCCTGGAACGGGGGTGGGGTGGGGGTGAAGAGGTAACTAAGGAAACATAACGTACAAACAGTGGAAAGTCCCCAAAAGTCCCAACCCATAATTCAGTCAGGGTCATTCGGAAACATCTTGTACATTCATCTTTTGAAAGAATGTAACCTTGCCCAACCATCTGTGCTTTGGGCCTCCCCCCACCTGCAGGTGAGTTCTCTTCCATGAGGTCTGAGGAATGTTAATCAGCCTCTCCCTTCCTCTCCTGAATGTTAATCCAGCAAGTGTCCTCTGACTCAGTAGTAATGTACTCCTCCTGGAATATAGAATGTATCCCCGGGCAGTGAAGACCTAAAATCTCACATTTAGTTCTGCTTTCTTTGTGTAACTAGTGAACTGGCTGGCCTGCATTTTTTTTTTCCCCTTTGGCTCAGGTCTAGGGGTTATAAAAACTTTCAATACTTTTCATAAGTTTTCTATATCTTTCAGTGTGAAGTTCAGAAATCTCACGCCTAAGAACAGTCACACCAGCACCGTTGGTCTTGGCCTGCTGCTGCAGTTTGCTAACCTCTTGTCTGGATGGGTTTTGCTTGGAGAAGAGCTGCATTGTTGTCAGGGCTGCCGATATCGGGAACTGGAGGAGAGCCTGTGAGTCTTCCAGACACATCTGATCCTGACAATTTCCTCTTCAAAACTGGAACAATCTTCTCATCAGAGTACTCCATTGTCATGAAAGAGATGTTCCTGTAACTCTTGCAGTACTTCATGAGGGGCTCCAGTAGGATTGACATATCTCACTCAGTACACGGTAAATCTCATCAATCAGCTTTCCTGGGATGAAGCAGCAGAGGTTGGAATCCACGTACTTTATGAAGGTAATATTTAACAGTGACAGCCTCGTTTCCACAGCAGCAAGGATGTCTGCATGATGAGCTAAAAAATGGTTTCTCCTTTCTGATTCTCTCCTTGGTAGTTATGCTTTAACTTGCTTCTGACATAGGTTATGGTACCTCTCCACTTTCAGAAACCCCTGATTCAACATTCTCTCACAGACCACGTCCATTCTTTTACAAACCAGGCGGAGCTGGCTAATTTCCTCATAGGACATGAAGCTGAGTATGTTCTCGATGGCTACGATAGGCAGCGCCACCAATGTGTTGTTTTGAGGCAGACAGTCCAGTGCCATGGTGGGCGCAGTGGGTGCCTGGGACCCGGGCTGCGGAGCCTATGATGGGGATGCCGGGGGCTGTTGCTGAAGCTGTTGCCATGGCTGCTGCCTCCTTCCTCAGCCATCTGCTCCTCAGATGCCATCGAGGCCGCTATCTTGGGAGTTTGATTCCTTCCTCGCTTTATTGGGTTCTTATGTCTACCACTTTTCACCACCCTAATTCCTTACAACCCCCCAACACTAGGTAGGAGAGAGTTGGAGGAAAAGGGAGCATTGATATCATTACACTGTTTCCTGTTGGTTAAGAGCATCGAGTTCCTTGGAGGCAACTTCGTCATCATGATATCCAATTTCTGCTTCTAGTTACTTTGCTCAGAACCATGTGACAAATTACAGCAGCAGAAGGAGCAAAGCCTCGAGGAGCTCTGGAATTTTTATACCCTCTAAAGAGTTCTCAGAATTCCAAACAGAAACTATCTTCAGCTGGCCGAATCACATCCCTGTTAGACCACAAGACAAATCATAGTTAACTGCCATGGACAATCAGAAGCAGCCCCATATCCTACACCTGGGGTTAAAACAAAAACATATTTACATAATATAACTGGGTTTTTAAAGAGAGAAAAATTCTCGCTACAGTTCAATATTGGGAATGTTGAACATAGCTTTCTGCTTTGAATGCTATGTAAAAACAGATCAACTAACATACCATAAGGATATGATACTCGAGCAATATTTGAAAAAGCTCTTATTACACTAGATAACAAACAAAATGGTTTAATTAAAAAAAACTTTTAGAAACAGCTGCTTTTCTTTTAAAGGTACTTAAAGGTACTGCTTTGTGTAATTGTGGAAGTTTATACTTCTTATTTAATAGAAACATACACACACACACAGACACACACACACACACACACACACAGAGAGAGAGAGAGAGAGAGAGAGAGAGAGAGAGAGAGAGAGAGAGAGATCAGAAAATGAAACTTGCCAAATTTAAAAGGAATTGATTTTCCTTTATATATAAGCATTACATTCAAAATACTTCTATTTGTCTAAATGTAATTCACCCAAAGAACATTTGTTGATTAACTCAGCCAACATGTTGTTAAATGCATAAATGTGTACACATGTGTAATTAGTTTATCTGTAAAATTAATGTCTATTTTCTCATCAATAAACAAGGTTGATGTAGATTTATTTAAATAAGAAAAAAACATTTCCTTCTGATTCCCAAGATATACTCACAGAAGTATAATTATTACTCAAACCTTATCTGAAATGTTCAATATTAATTGAATAGGCAAAGCAGTTTTTAAGAATACTGATCTGATGTGTGAGGGAGCCAGGTCTGTGTCCCTTTGATGCCTGACAAGGCTGGAACCAGCAGTAACATCAGGCAGAGCACGTGTGTTGGAAAGACTGACATGCAGCTTACAGTGTTTTTCCATGCAACGCACTTGGCTTTGCAGCTGTGGTTATTATTCGCAGATCCTGGCACTATTTGTGCCCCAGGCTCGTGCTGTCTTCAGAGTCCTTGTTCTCAGTCACTCAGTACTGATTGCCAAATACCAGGTTGAGGTGTCAGTTTCTGCCATTTTCCTAGCCACTCCTAAATGCCCTAGCATTAAAGTCATGCCTCAATGTGACTTCAGGCTCTCCCTTGATTCTATGTTGTGCCATTTGAAATTGTCACTCACGATCTGCCAGGTTATCTTGTTCTCTTGTGTCTCTTTCCATGCCAATGATCTAAGTGCATTTGGCTTCATATTAAATACAGAATAACTATGTCTTTCCTTTATGAAAAAAATAGAATATTTTCGAATAGACTATTAACCTATCCTGTGCTTGATAGCCACAAAAGTTGGGGATGGCAAGTTTCTAAGTATCTATCTGTCAAGTTGCAGTTGCAGGCAATTTCAAATATCATCATGTTTTACTTGGCTTTATGAACACTGGGCCAAGACAATAATGATGTGTGTAAATTCACACAGTATGGAACTCAGACATTGTGCAGGGACTACAGGACGTCTCTACTGTTTCAGATGACTTTATATTCTCTTATGGTTATTGTTAAAACAGATTTTTTTCTTCTCAACTTTAAACTATCTATTTTTTTGTTTTATGTATATGAGTATTTTCCAGGCATGTGCTTGTATTGACACTGCATGTGTGCCTGGTACCCCTGGAGGCCAGAAGTGTGCATCAGATATCTTAATGCTGGGGTTATAGATAGCTATGAGCCACAGTCTTGGGGATGGGAACAGAACTCTCTCCTCTCTGAGAGCATCAATCCCTCTTGACCTCTGATCTATAGCCCCCTTTAATATCATTTTTAAAATGATTAATTTCTAGTAATAAGGGATATGGAGGCTGAACTGGCCATCTTCTATAACCAGGCAAGGCTTCCAGTTGAGGGACTGGGACACCAACCCAGCCATAAAACCTTCAACCTAAAATTAGACTGTTCTGTCTGTAAGATGTGCCAGGGTAAATGTGGCACAGAAGTTTTGGGAGTAGTCAAACAATCACTGACACAACTTGAAACCCCCACCATGAAAGAGAGACCATACCTGTCATTGCCTGGATGTCCAGGACCCAGAGGCTGCATAGCCCAGAGATCTAGGATAGAACCAAACACAGCTGACAAAAAAATCAATAAAATAAATCCTAATGATATTCTGTTATACTTGCAAACAGGAGCCTAGCATCAACCATTATCAAAGAGGCTTCATAAACTAACTAATGGGAGCAGAACAGAGACTCACACCAAATATTAGGCAGAGCTTGGGGAATCCTCCAGAAGATGGAAAGAAAAAATTGTAGGAGACAGAGGGGTCAAGGACACTACAGGAACAGGGCCTACAGAATCAGCTGAGCAGGGATGAGAGAGGCACAGAGAGATTGGACCTACAATCAGGGATGTTGTGTTCTTGTGAGACTCCTAACAGAGGGAGCTGTGTCTGACTCTTTTGCCTGTGTTTTGGTCCCTTTCCTCATATTGGGTGCTTGGTCCAGTCTTGATTTGAGGACTTGCTTTAGACTTATTGTAACTTATGCCATGTTTGGCTGATATCCCACGGTGGTGTGCTCTTTTCTGCAGGGAAACAGGAGGAGTAGATCTGGGGAAGAGGGGAGTTGGAATGAAGGGGCTGGAAAGAGAGGAAGGAGGGGAAACTGTGGTTACTGTGATCTGGTGTAATATATGAGAAAAGAATAAATAAATATATTTTTTCTGTAAGGGATTTGCTTAAACATACCTGCTACAAAAGTTGACTACCAAGAATCTGCATAACTTCATTAGGACTTAGTATACCAGACAATCCTACTTTAAGGTTAATCTGTACCTTTACTTGAGTTTAAGGAATGTTTGAGTTAACTATTATACGTGTATTTGGAGTATGACTGACAAACATCTAGTGAGTAATTAAAAAATCCTCAAGATATCTAATTGTTCCTGCCTCTTTAATTCCATTTCACCAGCAGGATTGAGTCAGCATTTTGTTAAATCACTATGGTACCTGTGTGTTTGCAGACCAAGTGTCTTCTCTCCTCCAGGCCTGGGCTCTTGATGTTTTTCTGGATACTGAATAACCAACGCTTAGCACAAAATCAAACATGTAAGCCTCTATTGTCATCTCATTGGCCAAACAATCCCCATGATAGATCAAGCTCAAATATTTATTATTATTGTTATTATTATTATTATTATTATTATTATTAATCATTCCATTCATTCACATTTCAACTGATATTCCAATTCTACTCAACAACCGCCCTATTTAACATCCACCATATCCTCCCTCCCCTCTGCCTTTATGAGGATGCTCCTCCACCCACCTACCCTCTCCTGCCCCATCATTCTACACTGGGACATCAAATCTCCACAGGACCAAGGGCCTCCTCTCCCACTGATTCAGACAAGGCTATCCTCTGCTACATATGTATCTTGAGCCATGGATCCCTTCCTGTACACTCCTTGGTTGGTGGTCTAGTCCCTGGGAGCACTGGGTGGTCTGGCCAGCCAACATTGTTCTTCCTATGGGGTTGCAACCCTCCTCCACTTCTCTAGTCTTTCTGCCAGCAACCCTACTGGAGTCCCTAAGTTCAGTCTGATGGTTGGCTACAAGCATCCGCATCTGCATTGGTTAGTTGCTCACAGAACCTCCCAAGGAATAGCCACTACAGGTTCCTGTCAGCAAGCACCTCTTGGCAACAGCAACAGTGTCTGGGGTTGGTGTCTACAGACAGGATGGATCCTCAGGTGGGAAGGTTCCTGGATGGCCATTCCTTCAGTCTCTGCTCTACTTTTTGTCCTTGTCTTTCCTTTGGACAGGACATTTCTGGGTTAAAAACTTTGAGATGGGTGGGTGGCCCCATCCCTTGACCTGGGGCCATGCCTATCTCCTGGAGGTGGTCTCTACGGGCTTTATCTACCTTTTGCTGCACATTTCAGCAAAAGTCATCCCCGCTGGGTCCTGGGAGCCTATCGCTTCCCTGGCATACGGGACCCTCCAGTAAACCCAATCCTTTACAAAGACATGGCTACAAGGAAATGTTAATATAGGGGACTGAGGAATGTGGGATGTGTCTTGATAACTTTCCTCCTTGGTATCTGATTATTTAACACTGGGAAGAGTTGCTTTTACCATGGGATCTCACAGTGTATAAATTATTGTTATGACAATGACTTGATTTTTAGGGATATCACAAAATTCTAGACAAAGAAATGTATGCTCTATTATCTCTGGACTTCCATATTCTCTCTCATGGCTGAACGATTTCACAGTATTGGTAAATTAGAGGTTCTGGGAGTCAGCAAAGAATCAAAATAAGACAAATACAATGGCCTCACATTCTTCCTTGGATGGAAACTGTTTTTCCAACATTTGTAGACCATATGACTGACATTTATTTCTTACAGAGTTACAGTGGGTCTAGGGACTGTGCATTAAAGGGATAACCTTTATTGCTGCAGCTTGCCATTATAAAAGTGAAGAGTCATCTTCATGATGAATGGAATAGAAAAGATGATGAAAATGTGGTTTTCATAGTACTATGTTGTTTGGCCCATTAATATATCAAAGTAAGTATGTATCATATGCACAATGTGTAGCAAACAAATACAGCTTCTGATCTCAGGGTCCCCCAGGTTTGCTTCTTTGCCAAAGTGGGATAGCATAAAAAGAGATTAGGACAGAAATAAGAATGAGGACCCGGGTTTATTGTTATAATTTGTACCAGTAAAAAATAAATTATTGAACAGAAGAGTTTTCACATACAATGTTGCATACTATTTGGGCTATTAATTACTGCTATTAATGACTGTCTGTTAATAGTTTTCAAGGCTTTATGCTCACTGGAATGGCTCTGGAAATATGACAGTGCCATTCATTTCAATGGCAGTTACCTTTCAGTTTTTATGATCTTTTATTTATTGCATTTGATTTTAATCTTCCTATAATCTTTAGAAACTTTTTAAATGGACATGTGTGATTTTGATTTTTCTTTGTCGTGACTAATTAACTTTTGAGAGCTTAACCAGCTGCACCAATCTAAACATCGCTCTCTACTCCTTTATCTTAACATTCCCTTTCTTGGTACACTTTGGCTTGAATGGCCTATTTGTCATCAAAATGCTTACTAGTAGAATTTTTGGTCATTCTGTGATATACTAACACAGATACTATAATTCGCTTATAGCATGTATCATTTGAATCTAGATTTGTGGTTGTAGAAGGGCAAATTTCTGGCTCTCAGGATCTTTGAATATATTACATGTGGCAGAAATTTATGAGATAAATAGGCTTAAGATAAATGTTCACCATTTATAGCTAACCATTTTTGTATACAAGGCTCTCCAAACTTCTTGTTTTCCCTTGTTTAACCAACTTCTATGAACCTCTAAGAACTTAGGATGTAGTGAATTCCTGATATCTTTCTGAATGAATGGCCATCTACCTTTGTGTGGCTCAGTGTCAGTGTTGAAAGTGACTCCCTTAGTCTGAATGATACTCTCATGGCTTTAAAATCACTTATAATACAGTCTCAGTGTATCTCTATTTTATCTTCTTTGTCACATGTGGGTCACACATGTGTATACATTGAATACATTTTCTCTCACTTTATGCAATGTAACCATTAATCCTGTGCAAGGACAAAACCAATCAGCAACCCTGATTGAGGGTACTAAGAGCCTAATACCTCATCACATTCAGTCTTCAAGACAACGTTAGGATGTGATTCACTTATTTATTGTTTATAGATCAAGTAAGAGAGACAGAAAATATTTAGCAAATAATTCAAAGTTTCCTAGAACACATGCAAGCAGAGCTAGAGC
Source organism: Arvicanthis niloticus (assembly GCF_011762505.2). Lineage (NCBI taxonomy): Eukaryota > Metazoa > Chordata > Mammalia > Rodentia > Muridae > Arvicanthis > Arvicanthis niloticus. The sequence continues at coordinate 27,692,689 of NC_047668.1, forward strand.
CAGCAGAACACCAGGACCTCTGTGCAGCAAGCTGCAGAGCTCAACCCAAAGCTGTCTTCCATCTGAGCTTTAGCTAGCATGGCTGCCCCCTTTCACCTTCTTTCCTAGCACCAAAAGGCTCTGTATGCCACGCAACCTAAAAACAGCCATCTACTTTCTGTTCAATTAATGCTGGTAGACCAGAACTGAGTTTTGATTCATTGTGGACCCCTGACTACAGAGTTTGAAGACAATAATCTCCAATTTGAAAGTTAGTAATAAAAACAACAAATCCATCTACATATCTATTATACACCCACACTCACACACACAAACACAAATATACTTACATAGACACACACACAGAGAGAGAAAGAGAGAGTCAGAGAGTCAGAGAAACAGAGATACAGAGAGACAGAGACAGAGAAGGCTCAGGCTTTGTAGTACTCAAATACAATGCACTATTGATCTTCAGTTCTACTTCTCAGGATGCCAAGAAAGTAATATAAAGGGAAGGAGAGGCTTCTTGTCACTGGAGTCCAATTTCGATGATTTTCACATAAAGTCTTCATTGTTACTGTGTCACAGCCTTGTAATGTTAGTGTGTGCTTTCCTGCCAATGCTCTGCAGTGAACTATAACATTAAAATGTTGTGTAAATTCTATCTTTCCATTTCCTCCCTCATTCTATCACTTGCTTGACTGACACTGAGATTTGTGAAACCTGTTTGCATGTACTTTTCCCATAGAGGCTTCCTTAGTTTAGCTTCTTATTCGCTGCTGTTGGGCTAGTCCCTAGCATGCACCGCCTTTGGCCAGTGTTTTTCTTCATTAAATGTTCACGTGGCTAAAGCTCAGATGCTTCCTCAGTTTGTGTGAAGATGTTTTGCTCCAGCAGCAAGACTTGAACATTCATATGGGAATCAGATGTCTCAAGGAAAATTAAGCAAGTTTAAGTAAAGAACACTGAGTATCACTGTATTATTTTTATTATCTTGATATCACTCTCCTAAGCCATCTCAGAAGTCCATTAAAAAGTTAAATTATTTAAGTAAAAAAATTTTTACTTAAATTAAATCCAAAAAGAAGTTATTGGATTTCTTTTCTTCCTACATCTTTAATTTAAAAGTTATTCTGTCAGACAATATATTCTGATTCTTTTATATAGGAAAAGAAAGGAAGGAAGGAAGAGAGGAACAAAGGAAGGAGGAGAAAGAAAGGGCATAAAAAATGGCTCAGAGGTAAAGACTGAGCACTGTTCTGGCAGTGTAGCCACGTTCGAGTCTTAGCTCACAGATAACTGTAATTCCAACTCTAGGGAATCTAATGCCTCCAGCTTTTGTGGGCACCTACATTCAAATGAACATACTTTCACACACAGATACACATGTGATAATAATAATAATAATAATAATAATAATAATAATAGGAATAAAAACATTTTTAAAGAGCTGCTACATTTGCTTACTAGTACTCTTTACCTACCACATAAAACATATTTAATAAAAGTGTCATATATATAAATATGAACAAATAACTTGACTTTTATTAAATAAAAGGTAAAAGGTTTAAGAAAAGAAAAATCAAAGAAAGGAACCAATATCTTTTCTTAAGCCCCTCACGGGGTTGAATTCCTTGCTCAGTCTTCAAGTGTCCTTTTTGTAGAAGTGCTAAAGCATGAGAAAACCCACTTTCTGTGTTAGGTAAACGAGTATGCTATAATTAGAATATCTGTACTGTTTGAGTCATATTGAAATAAAATAGAATATGCCAGTAAAATAAATTTAAAATATTACTTAGACAAATGTGAACTAATGAAACCAGCTTTTAGCTTAAAATGATTCTCTTATCTAAAAAATATCTCCCAATCTCTATGTGGGAAGGGATAATGTTGAACAGTAAAGGATTTTGAAAGTAGAGACTAAGTTAAATCCAGGCTACTGTCCTTTCTAAATCCGTAAGTCTGGTTGTGCACTCATTTCTGAACAAATGTAGAAATAACATCACCCACATGGCAAGATTATAAAGATCAAACCAGGTCACACATCTAAAGTGGCCTCAACCCTGGCAAATAAGACCCTATTAATATTTGTTATTACTATAACATTCTCTCAAATCTTAATATAATTTTTCCCTCACATAAAGAATTTTGAAAGGACATGATGCAACCACCATTCCAGCCATTAGAGGTTGATCTTTGACATGATACACTTTGTTTCAGTTCATTTTCTTTAAATTCCCACAATGCAAAATGTGTTCTAGGTCTACTGACAAGTGAATTTTCTCATACTCATGGCCTGCTTAGCTTACTTTTCTTAGAAAGAAGCTGGAGTCAGCTTTCAACAATCTCTGCTAATAACTTACGTTCTTCTTTCATCCACATGGCTCTTGTAGTTCTCACCTCCCCCCCCACGTGTGTGTGTGTGTGTGTGTTGTGTGTGTGTGTGTTGTGCATGTCTGTGTGTATTGTGTGTGTTTAATCTTCATACATGTTTGTGTGCTTTTTTCTTCTAATTTTAGCTGGCTAAACATTCTTCTGAAACATGCTACAACATGGATTGACCTTTCTTTTCTCCTTCTTCTCCTTCTCCTTCTCCTCCTCTTTCTCTTCTTCCTCTTCTTTCTCTTCTTCCTCTTCCTTTTTTCTTCTTCTCCTCCTCCTCCCCATCCTCTTTCTCCTCCTCTTCCTCTTCCTCCTTTTTTTCTTCTGTTTCTTACGTTTCTTTCTTCCTCCTTATCATGGCCATTATCACAATCTCTCTTGACACACAGCCGATGTTCCCCCACATCTAGTGTTTCTGTAGCAATAAAACAGGGAGCTACCACGTGACTTGAATTTTAATATTCTGGAAGTCATTTTAGAAATTGTTGTTGTAGAAATTTTTTTAAATGAGGTCTCTCCCAATCTGTTTAGGGTAAAAATTTGATGGCTATAAGAGCAACTCTTACTATGTTTTTGAAACACTTTTGTTGTAAAATAACTATTTCCAACAGTGCTCTTCTACAGTCATTTCAGATGGTAAGTCTCAACATCCTGGTGAGAACTCTGCATACAATACTTTCCCAAAAAACTCAAAAATACACTAGACTTTTACACTTTGCTATACTTGTATACGTGAATATACTTATACTGTATATCCACATGACTTTTTAACAACTATTGCGTCTTTCTGGGGATATTCCAGGAGGACTTCTCTGACACATAGCCTGGCATATTTACTTGGTAGCAACCATTTATGATTTTAGTTTCTCCTGCTTTATAGAGAGAAGTGACAATCCCAACAGAACTGAACACCATTTATAAATTAACTTCAATATTATCTTCTTTACCTGTAGGTTCCCATGGTTCTCCCAGGCTTTCCTGGGGCTGGTCACAGCTGCTAGCTCCCATTCACGATAAGTTACATTAGCAATGCTTTTGTCTTTCTGAGGGTAGACTCTGGGTCAAGAACTACTGTAACTTTCTACTAGATTATAGTTACGAAGCCAGCATACACATCCATTTCATCAGAAATATCAGAAAGATTCATAGTGGTGGTGTCTGGCTCCATAAACCATATTTGCATGTGAATTTCCCCCCCGGTTTTGCTACTCTAAAGGTGATTTCTTAACGTCAAGTCAGGTTTTATTTTCTCACTGTATGCTTTGGAATGTGTGCACTCTTAATGTTTTGAAGACTGACACAAGTCAGCCAGCTCTTCTTCCTCCTACCTTTCCGCCATCTCTCTCTCTTTCTCTATTTCTGACTCTCTCTTTCTCTATAAATGACTTTTCTTCCCTTTTAAAACCATAGTTAAACCTTTTCTAGCCTATATTTAAAATCTATCATTTGCTTAATGAGTTTTGGATTTGACTGTTACTGGAGGTGAAAACACACGGCCATTTTGTATAGTCACACCAACCCTCGACTGCCTGAGTAGGAACCCCTGGAACATGCTGTTTGTCTGGCATTCTTCTAACATGAAAATTTCTTAAGTGAGAACCTTAGGAGAAGTAGAAACATTTGAGTAATCTCTATTTTTTATTAGAGTTTACAAATGCTGATGTCTTTGAGATGTGCAGAAAAATCACTTCATACAGACATTTGTGACTCTGAAGAACATCTCCCTCCTTATTAATCATTAATATGTCTAGGAGACAATTTTTTTGGACATGCATTCTCTGGTTTTTGGCTGTGACTTTGGCTGTTGCTTTGTTTTATTGAAATCTGATATATTGGCATGAAAGCCAAAGTAGAGTCCAAGAAGTGTCTGCTGGGCTTCTCACTGCCGTATCCAACAGAGGATCATTCAGGCCATACAGTAGCAAGCAGGCAAGTAATTAATAATAGCACACGTTGAAGAAAATGAATGTTTTGGTTGTGCGGTAGAATAAGAAGTCAGACAAAGGCTTGGGATTCATGTCCTTACCCTCAGCAGCAGCAAAAAAATAATGTTATGAATAGCATTTAACTGGAATTTGCAGCAAACTGCTGCTTTTATCATAAACAATTGCCAGATGGTATACATGATCTTTCTTTTTTTCTTTTTTCACAAAAGCAGCATTAATTGCAGAGCAGCCCAGGGCCCCACTCAGCTCATCAGTGTGATAACACTTCATGACCCTGATTAGCCGTCAGTCTACTCAATTAAAAAGATCATTTAGACATTCACCCAATCATTTGCCTATCGAGCCACCTGGGCCTCAACCAGGGGCTCCATTTTTAACATTCTCTTGCCCTCTCTCATCTTGCCTGGCTTTTTTACATATCTCCAAAAGACGTAATTGAATTAAATAAAGCGTCTCGGGGCAGCTGCAACATCTGCTGTTTGTGGTATGTCAAGCCTTCAGCATTAAAAACAGTTACATACGCTCCAAATTAGCAGGTCGCAGAGAAGAAACAGTCGATGATAGTGTTTTTGTGCCAGCGTGAGAAGCAGCTCACAGCTGTGTGCAATTTACAATTAAAGGCTTTATCAGAGCTCGATTGTACTAGTGAATCAAGTGGAGAGAGGTCAGTTAGTGAATTAGACCAATTAGAGCTTGTACAGTTAAATTATCTGTCTTATTACCTACTGATAAACAGCCTTGTCATATCTTTACTGAAATGATGAAGCCACGTGAGTTTTATAAAGTGATCGCACAAGTTTGCTGCCTTGGAACTTAGTGTTTGTGAATACACAACTCATAGTAGAAAATGAATTTATATAACCTTTTTGAAATGGCTGCAAACTTTGAAAAACTTAAAACACCTCAAATTAAGCCACTCATACCTGCTTAGAATCCATCTCCAAATAAGAGATTTTCAAAAAAAAAAAAAAACAAACAAACAAACAATACTTTGTAGCTGAACAAAAGGACACCTCATTTGTTTAATTTTAATTTCATGTCATTTTAATTTTAAGAATTAACTTTCATTAGAATAAAGAACATTTAGAAAGCTGTGTCTGGAAAATGGGAAGAACCAAGCATTTCCAAACAATGCTGCAATTTACTTCCTCTGGAAATTCAAAGTCATGGACTATTCTGAATCAAATAAGGTGATTGGAGGTGAGGAATAGTGCAGCTCTTACACGTCCTTCATGTAAAACGCTCCACAGCCATTTTTATGACTCTGTACATAGAAGCTTTGAGTAAAGATTAGTGACTTCAAGACTGTTAAGATGTGCCCCAATAAAGCTATTGTGAACTAGCATCACCATGTTCCAGAGAGTGATGACCTCCCTTAGTCTTGTGCATTTCTAGGATGAACAATTTATAGGAGACTTTGCTTTCTTCTACAGTTAGTGTTGACTGGTTAGATCTTTGGTTTCAATCACACTAAAAAGCCACACAAAGCATCCTTAGACTTATTTTTGAGTCAATAGACAGCAGTTGACTTGGACAATACATCTTAAGAGAATTAGCCTATTTTTTTTTCTATAGCAAGAATTTAGAACCTGTAAGTTTTTATATTTGGGGATATTATAATTATATCAAATCCCCTTTCTTTTTCCTCCTCCCAAACCAATTCATATTTATCTTCATTGTTGTTGCATGCATATATTTCTAAATACATAAATTCAAACTACTTATTCTGTGTAATATTATTCTATGTAATTTCTAGGGCTATGATTGGTGTTGTGTATCCAATTGGTGTTTTCTTCCCTGTAGGATACTATTTGTCCCCATCTCAGAATAGCCAAAGAGTTAATATTTTATTTTATTTTATTTTATTTTATTATTGGAAAGCAGCATTTGTGAACCGAGTCACCTTTTGACAATTTCTAAATTCTCGTATTTATTTTATTAGTCTTCCTTTCAAAAATATATAAAAACTATGTTCTTCACACAGGACTGTTGTTTTTGCCTTGTAGCAGGTGTCTGGAAACAGACTTGACACTCCTGGATTGAGGACCATGCCAAATGTGCTTTAAAATGTGTATGGCAAAAGAAGAAGTATAAATGTCTAAAGAAACCCATGGAACACTGTTTAAGAACTAAGAACACCTCCTTGTAAATTAAATTTACAGAGCAGCATGGCCCATCCTTTCTTTTGAGAAGATAATATAGCACTAACATCAAGTTCTTATAGGTGACTTTATAACTAAGCTATAGTGTTAGCTGAAATGATTGAAGTGATTATCGTATATGTATTACAAGAAATTCCTAAAGTAGCTGGAGGGAGGGAGGAAAACAGCAAGTCACATTGGTTGGAGAGAACTGTGAAGTACCATGTCCTAATCACAAAATGGAAAATCAGTGGGCATAAATTTAGAGAAAAAAAAAAAAAGATACTCAAGGGGATAACATTTGAAATGTAAATAAATAAAATATCTAATAAAAATTGGAAAAAATGTCCAAACTCAGAATCAAGCTAAAGACTAGCTGTTCAGCAGGGCAATGGTGGTGAACGCCTTTAATCCCAGCACTTGGGAGGCAGAGGCAGGTGGATTTCTGAGTTTGTGGCCAGAGTGAGTTTACAGAGTGAGTTCCAAGACAGCCAGGGCTACACAGAAAAACCCTGTCTCAAAAAAAAAAAAAAAAACCCAAACCCAAAACCAACCAACCAAACAAAAAACAAAAAAACAGCCAAACAAACAAACAAAAAGACTAGCTGTTCCAAGGTCCTGGAAAATGTAAGTTTCATTATAGCATAAGAACCATTATTTGTTTTTTAAAGTGAAAATGATATCCATACCAACAGTCCTTGTGGTAGATGACTAAATGTTTTAGAAGAATTATTAAACAAAGTTAAAAAATAGAGAAAATTTAAATATTTTAGTATCTGTTTTTGTATAGTACTACAAACCATTTTAATAAGTTATTTTTTCCTTTTTGTAGTTGTTGTTTAGTACTATAAACCATTTTAGTGAGTCATTTTTATTTAGTACATCATTTTAATGACCTATTTTAAAGTTTATTCTTCTCTCATACATTACATCCAGACCATGGTGTCGTCTTTTTCCTCTCCTCCCAGTCCTTCCCTTCTCCCCTAGATCTACTCCTCCTCATAAAAGAGAGGCCTCTGAGGGGTATCCAAGGCATAACAAGTTATAGTGAGACTAGGTAAGGATGGAGACCAAGCAACGTAGTAGAAAGAAAAGGGTTCCTAAAACAGACACAGTCAGAGGCAGTCTCTATTCCCACTGTTGGGAATCCAACAAGAACACCTTAGTAAACAACAACATAGCTGCAGTTGTGACTATAGAGGTTGACGTTCTATAAGAAATGAGGCAGAATTAGATATATAAAATATTCACTTATTACTGAACTTAGCAATATTTTTAAATATGACATAAGCAAAGAAAATTGGAAGCTATATATACTATACACAAATTGTTTATTATATGTATATTGTGTATATACATATATATCTATATATTGTATACATATTGTATATATATATATATGTGTATATATAGCTTCCAATTTTCTTTGCTTATGTTATATATATACATGTATATATATAACATGTATATATACATATATATAACAATTAACTTTTAACTATTGGTAAGATATATATCAGAAGTAATATAAATTTACAATAAAATATGTAAGAAATAATTTGAGAATATATATAAACATGTAAAATGTATGTAAAATATTGTTGTTAATTATAGAAATGCATATTACATATTAGAAAATAAACCTTCAAAAGATAAATGTATAATGTATGAAGATAGAGTTCCAGTTAAAAATGACTAATAGGAAAATACAAAGTAAACAAAAGTAAAAAAAGAAGTGTTGGTTAAAGTATAGAAAAAGGATTCTTTTAAACTGTTGATAGAAAAATAAATTAGTTTAGCCATCACTATAAAAATTACCAAGGTCTGTTTCAAACAAAAGATAACCTCATGGTTAACATATAGATTAGAAGTCTCACTGCTACCTATTTATGGAAAGAAATGAAATCAGTAGGTAGAAGACATACGTGCTCTTTGGTGGTTATTTCAGCACTATTCATAATAGCCTAAGTACATACTCATTTATAACGCTCTTTAATGGATGTAAGAGTAAAGAAGTGAGTATGCACAATGAGACCCACGTAGGATTCAGGAAGAAGGAAATGTCATTTGGGTCATGTGACTAAATAAACAATACATCAAGTTAAATGAAATAAGCCACACACAGAAACACATGCATGATCTCATGAGGAATTTTCATAAAAGTAGAGAAGAGGACAATTTTCGTAAGAGACTACAGATAGACTATGTAGGGAAATATGAGGAGATACTGATCACCAGCTAGAAAGCTATAATTAGGAACAAGTTCTGCGGTGCCATTTCCCAATTAGCTGACTACATTGAACAGTATACTGTATGATTCAAATAAACTACAAGAAAGGATTTTACATGCCTTAACCAAAATGAGGTAAATGTTTGAGGCGATAGTTAATTATCCTGATTTGTTCAGTATAAATCTGTACATGAATTAAAAATCACATTGCATGCTTCTTATAATCATTATGTGTTAATTATAAAAATTATAATGTAAAAAATGCAAAAATAAGGCTGCACACTAGGTACCTCTCAATGTTATATATCCATATGCAGTTAGTGATATATGTTTACCATCAGAAAAACAAATTAATGGAACACAAAGTTAATTTGAAAATAAATACTATAAATATGAAAACAAATGCATATGCAAATATTGTAGCCAATCATAGAAATGCAAATTAGAACACAGATTAGACACTATCTTTTACATAATTTGTTACTTTATATTTTAATAATATTCAAGCAAGATCCTAAGTAGGGATTTCCATTTCATTTCTTTTTATTCCTTTGACTTTTTAAAAAAGTTTACTTTATATCCCCTCCCTTCTCTCCTCCCAGTCCTTCCTTCTCATCTCCCTTCCCTCCATCCTCTCATTCGCCTCAGAAAAGGAGCTTCTCATACATACCAATCTGCCTTGGTATATCAAATTGCATTAGGACTAGGTACATCTTCTACTGTGGCTAGGCAAGGCAGCCCAGTTTGGGGGAAGGGATCCAAAAGAAGGCAACAGAGTCAGATAAGATCCCTGCTCCCACAGCTAAGAGTCTCACATGAAGACCCAGCTGCATAACTGGTGCATTTGTGAAGAGGACCTAGGTTCCTTCTGTGCATGTTCTCTGTTTGGTGATACAGTCTGTGGGCCTCTAAGGGTTCATTGATTCTGTATTTTTACTTATGGTCTCCTTAACCTCTCTGGCTCCTTCAGTCCTCCTCCCACCCCAACTCCTATTCTCCAGACCTTTTCAATAGGATTGCCCCAGCTCTGCTTAATGTGTGGCTGCATTTCTTTTGTATTTATTTTAATTAATATATAATTCTACCATTTCACACTTTTCCTCCTTCAACCCCTCCCGCGTTCTCCTCCCTTGTATTTCTGGAATAAATACAAACTTTCTGTTCTGTAAAATAATTTAGCAAGTTTTACTAAAAGGTCATGACATTTTCTACGTTGTAATCCAGACTTCCTGATTTTGTTAGTTTTCTTCAGCAAATCATTAGCCATGAGACAACAACATACTTGGGTTATGATAGACTAGAATCCAGAAACTGTTCTGCTCCCATAAATAAGTGATCAGTACTAGCAGTTTTACCACTACCTATACAGACTAAAAAATAATTGCTTGGAGTTATGCTCTCAAAGATATTTTAAAATTTAGAAAATATTTTGGTATATTGTATTTTCAAAAGGATTATGGTAAAATAATGTTAAGATATATACATAATACTTTAGAAGACTCTGTATACCTAGGTTTTAGTAGTATAAGAAAAACAGTGATTAACATTTTCTTTGTTTATAATATTTCATTCTAAATTTTCTTTTAAGTATTTATTTAGTCAATCAGTTAGTTAGTTTAGGTCCTATTCTATAGCTCAGAGTGTTCTTAATCTCATGGCAAACTTTCTGCCTTAGGCTTCCAAGATGCCTTTTTAAAATAAGAAAATAATTAGGCAAAATGTGGTAAGGGATTTGGGTTTTCAAGAGACAATAAGCCTTGTCGTTAGAAATTAGATCTTAGCTAATGGGAAATAAATCAATTTTATATGTTTTAACTTTTTGATATAAACATCCCAATAATGCTGTCATCTAAAAATTTTTGTTTGTCACTTTCTTCTGAATATGTTGAAAATATGGATTTGGAAGATTTTACAAGTTAATGAAAATTTTTCTTCCATATTGGTGTTATTTTATATTCAATATAATAAAATTGAATTCTAGTACTTTTAAAATCTCTGATGTATCTATGTTTTGTTTGCTAATAGACTTACTGTTTCTCTAATGCAAATTACTATCACAAAGTTTTTATTAGAAAGAATAGACAATGATGTTTACAAAATGGAAATTAATTCAACTTTCAGAGTGTAACATGAAGCCAGTCTCTCTTCTTAATTATCAAACTAATTGAGATATGTATATTAAGATTTGCAAGTGAAATCATAATGGTCATTTCAAGTAGGCCACATGGAGCTTAATTGCCTCAGAGAAATCAATAAATTGAGATATTAAAAGAACATGTCACCATTTCATGTCCTTTGTGCCATTCAAGAAATCACCGGGTAATGTGTAATCATTTTAATGAGGCCAATAGAAAGCTTTGTTTAATTTGGCAATATATTTCATCAGTTGGAAAATGCTTGAGATTAAGCTGAAAGCAGATGGATATATTTCCATTCATATTCGTTATGATATAAGAATCTCTACTTTTGTGAGCAACAGAACAATGGATGAAAGAAAAGTGATAAATAAGAGAAGCACTGGGTGGAGAGTTAGTTGTTCATCTGTTTCTCCCTCAGTTCTGTTCATAGTGCTTTAGATAAACAGGTTCCCAAAGTTATGTGACTACTTATTAAAGCCATTACACCTTATGACGGACTGGATGCTGCCATTTGCATGGAATACATATTTCAGTACTTCATTTTCAATCTCTGTGTGTCTTTTAAGGTTAAATATGTCTTTTGTAAGCAGACTGTCATTGGGGATCGTTTTTTTCCTTCTGTAATTGTGTAGCCCCCGTGCACTGTGTCTTTTGATAGAATAATTTAATCTCCTCATGTTTAAAGTTATTATCAGTATGTGAGGGTTTACTGTTACTACTTTCTTAATTACTTACTGGTGTTTTTATGGTATCCCACAGGTAAATTGAATTTCATCGGAGTGGTAGATCTTTTTAATGTAGCTGAATTTTGTGTGCATTTTGTAAAGAACTTCTGCATGTACGCTCATCAGAGATATCTTCCTGCAGCTTAGGTTTGGTGTCTTTATCTGATTAGGTATGATAATAATGCAAGCATAGTAAATTATTTTGAAAATGTTCCCTTATCTTCAACTGGAATAGAAAGGCTTAAAAAGATCTTGTGTTATTTCTTAAAATGTTTGGATAAACCAGGAGTGAAGTCATCAGATACCATTTTTTTCTCTGTTGTGAGGTTTTGATTTACAGAGTTAAACTTCTTATTTATTATTGTATATTCAGACTTCTTATCTTTTCATAATTTATTCATTTGGTATACTGCCTGACATAGTAATTTATTTTTTCTAGGTTTTTCTAATTATCAAAGCAAACAGTCCACACCTACCCTTTGTATTTCTTTGAAATTTACAGTTGTTTCTTCTTTATTTTCTAATTTTGATAATTTGAGACAACCTTTTTCTTAATTGCTTATTACAATGCTTTTTTAAAAGTTTGTCTTTAAAAATCTCATATATTTAGTCATTCATTGAAAATTTTATACATGTATTTTAATCAAATCAACCCCTACTCCCTTTCTACCCCCTCTCAGACTTCATATCCTCTTTGTATATGCCACTAAGTCCAGTCTGATTTGTCCCTGTGTGGTTATGTATAGGAACATCTACTGGGTTAGACAACCTACCATAAGCCACTTTCTTGAAGAAAGTTGATTCTTCAAATTTCAGAAACCTAAAGCTGCCACAGCTCCTCTGCCCAATCTGTCACTGCTAGAGTTGTAACAGGCTTGATTTTTTGTAGATCTTGTGAGAGCAACAACTACAGTTGCTATAACCTCACGGGTGCCGTGGCTTTGTCAGATTCAGAAGACACTATTTTAAAGCGATTCTCTCCAACTTTAGCTCCTACAATCTCTCTACTACCACTCCTGCAATCTTCTCTAAGCCCCAAGAAAGGAAAGGGTTTGTAATAGATGTAATTTTTAACATTAAGCACTCCATGGTTGCTCATTCTCTGTACCATCTGTAGGTATTAATTTAAACAAACTTCTCTGATGGTGGATAAAATTGCACTAGTGCTTGTGTATAAGGGGTAGTTTTCAAAGGTCATTCTGGTATTATGATTGTTCAGAAAATTAGAAGTAGTAGGTTCTCCTGGAGTATGGAATATTTCCAGCCATGGGTTCTTCACTAGCTCTACAGTACCAGACATGCGTTTAGTACTATGAATTAGGTCTAAAATCCAATCAGAAAGTAGTTGGTTACTCTCACAACATTCATGACATTATGGCATGAAACAATATATAAAGCAAAACACTGACCAATAAAGCAGAAGGAAAACAGTAGTGCCCCTTGAATCCTTTGACCTTTGATGGTCAATCTAATAGGATGTAGAATCACCTAGGAGACAAACCTCTGGGCATACTTGTGAGGGATTGTCTAGAATAGGTTAAACTCTAGGTATATGTGTAAGACATTATCCACTTTAGGTTACTCTTTGACCATGACTATGAAGAATAACATCAACTAGATTGGTCTCTAAACTCATCTGTGAGAGATTAACTAGATTAGGTTAGCCACTGGGCATATCTGTGAGGGATTATGTAGACTGGAGTAGCCTCTAGGTATGCCTGTGAGGGATTATATAGGTTGGAGTAGCCTCTGGGTATGCCTGTGAGGGATCATCTTCCTAGAGCTGAGGTGACATGACTCACTTTAACTGTGGGTGGCATCATTCCATTGGCTAAGTCTGTACTGGCATTCATCTCCCTCTAGTTTTTGACTGTGCATGAAATGTGAACAGGTGCTTAAAGCTACCATTGCCATGACTTTACTGCTATGATGAACTATGAGTCAAAATAAACCTGTTCTAAGTCAACTTGTTTTTGTCAGAGTATTTCTTTGTATGAACAAGACAACTAAAATACTTTAGTACTACATACAAGTTGTTTATAAATAAGCTCTGTCTTTTCTTTCCTATCTACCTGATTGATAAAAGTGTTTTTGTACAAACTAAAATATTCAATGGAACATTTGAAGTATGACAAGAAATATGCTGTGAATCGAATACTATTACAGACCAGCAATAGTTTTGAGATAAAGACAGAAATACTATACAATTTCTGCACTATATAGGCAAACTATGTGAAGCATTACAATAATTCAAATTTTATCTTTGTCTACTGGGATTAACCCATGTTGTCAATGACAGTCATATAGGGTAATAAATACATGAAGAGGCAGAGTCAGCAAGTCTTTCTGTTGTGGGTCAGTGGATGATTTAGGGCTTATAACACCATTTATAAGCTTACTTTTGAGATCTTCATTGTGGATATTCTCATGACTGTAGGCATACTTCCTGCTTCTCTTATGTATGTTTCTATAAACCTTAGAAAGCTATTATGCATTATATCTCTATAGTGAAATTGAAAATGTAGAATACTATGATCATACTGAAAGAAAAATAGATTGGCATATTATTACCCAGAAAATATAAAATTTTTTGTTGCATTTTCAAAATGTATTTGCTTGGATGGTATGTAATATCCTGGAAGCCAGTTGTACATGTTTCTTACTACCTGGTTTTTAAAATTTTCCATTTTGAATTGTCACATATGTTTTAATAATTGTGCACTCTCACATCTACAAAAAAGTAAAAACTAAAAGTAATAGCTTATTTTATTTTACAACTGTTCAAAATACAGTTGTATTATTTTTAATTTAACAGTACTGGAAGTATATACAGATAATTACTAACTGTATTTTACTATGGAGGAAACACAGGCTCTAAAATATTGAGTGGCAATTTGCTTTAAATATAAACAAAGCTGTGTACTAGTTAAAGTTAAAGAACGGAATGTAATCAGTAATGATAACTGTAATAAAGTAAAGAGTGTAACCTGAACTCATGTTTGACTTACACAGAAGCCAGAAAGATTGGAGGGTAGATGGAGGCTCTGCAGATTCAGGGAAATGGTATTTTACAAAAAATAGCCAGTATGAATGGGATTAGACCAGCTGTGTCTGCTATCTGGCAAATATCAAAGGGAGACTGGGCAACACAGGTCCTGTCATCAGGTGTTGGCTGTAACCGGCAGTAACTTTTGGCATCTTGGCGAGTTTTATCCGGTAGGCCCTCTAAGGAAGCAGCCTTTAAGGAGCATCTTACAGATCTGGCCTTCAGTCCTCAGAAAAGGTGATGATTGTTTTGCAAGTTATAGTCAATCAAGAGGGCTCAGAAAAGGCAGCCTAGATAAGAGCAGAAAGTCTCTGACTCTAAGATTTCATAGCCTGTAACAGAGCCATTTTCAAATATGTATTAAGGCATTGTTTTAAAAATACAATTACATAGTCCACAGTGTTATTAATGAATGATCTCAAAGCTTTACATCACAGATATTATTTCTAAAATCCTGTATATGTCTTCTGAGATCATCTATCTTCTCCAAAAGAGAATTAGGGGTAGGTACGTGAGCACAAACAAAAATGATGACTTACAGTAAGCATCTTTGAAGATTAGCTCTTTATAATCAAGGATGACTTTTGTACCATTCACTGAGTCCTTGGGAAAGGTCTTCTACTCAAAAAATAAACAGGCTTAGAAAGAAATTAGGGAAATGACACCCTTCATAATAGTCACAAATAATATAAAATGCCTTGGGGTGGCTCTAACCAAGCTAGTGAAAGATCTGGATTACAAGAACTTCAAGTCTCTGAAGAAAGAAACTGAAGAAGATCTCAGAAGATGGAAAGATATGCCATGCTCGTGGATTGGCAGGAATAATATAGTAAAAATGGCCATCTTGCCAAAAGCAATCTACGGATTCAATGCAATCCCCATCAAAATTCCAACTCAATTCTTTATAGACTTAGAAAGAGCATTTTGAAAATTCATTTGGAATAAAAAAAAAAAAAAAAAAAACCCAGGATAGTGAAAAATGTTCTCAACAATAAAAGAACTTCTGAGGGAATCACCATCCCTGACCTCAAGCTGTATTACAAAGCAATAGAGAAGGCGTAAGCTGTAGAGCTCATGGCTGGAGGCTCTGGAACCCCGAATGACTGAGAAAGTGACTCTGCTTTCTACAGAGTGTCTATCTTTGCTGCTCCGTCACAAACATCCTTAATAGGTGTTTGTAAACCACTTTGTGGTTTCCTGAAATTTATTTGCATGTACACACACATGTGTAGAACCTTTTTGTTGGTGTATTTTTGTGTTTTCATTTTACAGAAAATGCAGGTAATTCTAAGTTCAATAAGGAACCTGCATTGTGGTGCTGCCATGGATATTGCAGATATTGCAGGCATTTGGCTAAAGGATGGTTACTAGGGTTGCAAAATACTAGAATACACTAGCCATTCTTTCATGGGAAAAGAAGATTTTAATACTGCAAACATCTACTCGTTTTAAATATTTAAGATTTCTTCAAGCATGTTGGTTAACTTCCTTTAAGATGTTGGTAACTAGACACTATCAGAAGTGTATGATTCAACAATATACAGCATCCTGAATGACCTACAGAGCAAACCAGTGCTATTATGATGGTTCCTTTGTGATTATTGTCCAACTGATTATACATTTCTAAAAGTTATTAATGTTTTGAAGCAGTTTAGTAATTTGTTCTATTCACAAAATGATAAAACCATTAATTTTCTTCTAAGTTCAGTTGGATTAGAAAAATTCATTTGCTTCTTAGGAGATTCAAGATTGAGGACTCATATTGCACATAAAAAATTAATCTTTGGTCCATTATAATTTGCAGCCTTGTTAATAATATATTAGATGGGCTTATTTCATAGATGTGGATGTATAGATGGGCACACTTTGGGACACTCTGGTCAGACGTGATTCTGAGCTCATTCTCAGGCCAAGTCAAATCTAATGCTTTTTGGTTTAATGTTCTAAGATATATGACTTAGTTCAAAAGAGAATTTTTCAATGTGTACTTACCCAAGCATGCATTCAGTAAAAGCTGTATTTCTGATATTGATTCAGCTATCTTCCTTTGGTACACATATGATTAATTCACAGTTAAATCTTAAGATATGGATAAGCCACAAGGCGATGTTTTTAAACACGATCAAGGTAAAAGTACAATGTGCTAAAAACAAAACAAAAAAGAAAACAACAACCAAAAGACTAACAGATTAGTCAGCTGCACCTTTCCTAGTGCTTCTAGTTTTACAATACAGATATATGTTTTCAAGACTTATAAAGTACTTGAATAATTTTACACAGAGATTTTACCTCCTAGTATCCCCATATCCAAAAGTATTCCATCTATTTGTATTTCTCAAAGATTACAAGTGATGTATGGAAAGGTAAACATTCAAAAAAACCCATAACAAATGATACAGGTTTACAATGAAATATGAAGTTCTTTAATGATAATTAAAATTTATGGTGAATAAATGGTGAATGAAATATTATATTTTCCATCATCTTATTTTATAATGTTGACAACTTAATATGTATGTTATTCTTACATTCCAAGCTTAAGTGATTTCAAGAAGTGCATTTTTTTTTGTTTGTTTTTTGAGCCAGGGTTTCTCTGTGTAGCCCTGGCTGCCCTGGAACTCACTCTGTAGACATGGCTGGCCTCGAACTCAGAAATCCACCTGCCTCTGCCTCCCAAGTGCTGGGATTAAAGGCATGCGCTACCACTGCTCTAAAAAGTGCATTTTAAATTTTTGAAATAAACAGTGTTCAAGTTTTGAAAATAACCTTTTTACTCCATTAGCTTGTTGGCTGTGGTGTAGAAAAGTCCTGTCCTATGAAGATTATTCTATCTCTATACTCATTATCTCCATGGGCCATGTTCTACTTTAGCCAAGTAGTCCCAGCCTCCTTTCTTTTTCTCTATCTTCTGTAGAGTTTATAGACACAACTTCCTCTCCTAAAATGCCTAAGACCACTGAAACACACTGAATTTATCCATGACTTACTTCATGGATAATAACTATCCATGGAGAATAATAACTTCAAGGAGAATAAACTATCTTATATCTATTTATGTTTCAAGCTACTTTTATTTAGAACATCTTTATCCTATTTACTTTTTCACTCATCAGTTACTCCCAGGCTAGCATATTGCTAAAGGGTAAAACATTTCCATAGCATATTTGAGATGCTAGGCACAATCCTCAGTACTGACAACCAAGCAAGTAAGATGAAAGAAAGTCCCTAAGAATCTGTAATATGCTGGGTATTACGATGTAGGTGTCAGCCATAAAACAGTCATTAAAACACTCAAAGTTTCTACACTATATGTCATTTATCATCTGAAAAGAATATTGCAGAGTTGCTATATTCTCATCTAGAATAAATTTGAAATGTTAATTCATATGATCTGATCTTTTTGCCTATAGACTTTACTTGCTACTAGCCTTGTTTGTAACCAATAGGAGAGTGGCAGGCATCTATCCTTGTCCTTTGAATATTGGTCCATCTAGCTTTCTCCTGTTTTATCACCTGTGGGTGGTTGTTGTTGTTGTTGTTGCTGTTTGCTTGTTTGGTTTTTGTTTAGCTTTCTTTTGTTTTGTTCTGGTTTTTTTTTGTTTGTTTGTTTTAGTTTTTTATTCCCATATATCTAAGATTAAGAAATTCTACTTCCTTGTAACTAACTTTAACAACAACCATGTAAAGTCACTCAGATTCCTAGGGCTGAACTTTTCAATGACTTTGATTCTCTTTTCTTAATTTTTTTTTATTCATCTATTTGTGTGTATGTGCATGGGCACCTGTGTTCCATAGTACACATGTGGATGGCAGAAGACAACTTTCAGGTGTTCCATGCTTTTGTGACATGTATCCTAATGATTGATCCCAGGTTGCCATGCTGGGTAACAAGTGCCTTTATCCATTGGGCTGTCATGCTGTCATTGTGAGTCTCTTAAGAACACAACTAGTGTAAAATGATTCTTTTACCTAACTCAACAACATGTATTAGTCTTCATCTTTCAGTGAACTTTGCCTAAAATTTACCTTATAGAAACATGAATGTACTTTTGATTCTCCAGCACACACATTTGATACAATCAGCACATTAATTCATGCCATTTCTGATTAGCAGAATATTCACTTTCCACTTTGTAGACTTAAAGCCCAAGACCAGTGATATTTTAGGGAATATTGGGACAAAATCAAGACTTCTTTTACTTCTGTGTTCTTTCTTCCAGTATGATGTTTATTATTCACTCCCATTACATATCAACTGTACCTCCAGAAACTTAGGCCTTTAAAAACTTAAGCTC
Source organism: Arvicanthis niloticus (assembly GCF_011762505.2). Lineage (NCBI taxonomy): Eukaryota > Metazoa > Chordata > Mammalia > Rodentia > Muridae > Arvicanthis > Arvicanthis niloticus. Next base: position 27,711,571 of record NC_047668.1, read on the forward strand.
TTACTGCAGTATTTGCTGCATTGTAGTGACCCCTTTCAGATTCCCAGCAGCTAGTTGGAACTTATTTATGATTGTATCCTCAGTGACTAGCTATGATACCAGATGCTCATGATAAATATAGGTGTGGTAGTCAGAAATTAGTATATTCGGCTAAATTCACCATCAGTAAATTCTGTTCACTTAGTAATGCGATCATAATTTTTTGTTTATATACTATACACATTCAGAACTCCACTGAAGAGAGGTTGTCATTGAAAAACTGAGTCAGATCTGCTAGTCTGTGAAGCTTTTCGCATGTTCTGATGTGCCTCCTTTCTAC